>NC_041334.1:30137504-30395004 GCF_004354835.1 Perca flavescens | reverse complement strand
GCAGTTTTAATCTCTCTCTTCCTCACATTTCTGTCTCCTGCTCTTTACACACACACACACACACACACACACACACACACACACACACACACACACACACACACACACACACACACACACACACACACACACACACACACACACACACACACACACACACACCAGGGTAAACATGACCTACAAGCCCACTTATTTCCAATCCCAGTTCAAACTGCAGTCCCAGCACTGTGCTCCTGCTATATGGAGCTCTAACGTTCAGCAATGTTGCAGCAACCCAGTTTCAATGTTGTGACTGTGTTCCAATCCCCTGCCTGCACCACAAACATCAATGCTCCCTGTGACTCTCTCTCTCTTCCTTCCTCTTCTTCACTATCGCCAGACGTGGCTGCCCTGGCTGCTGTTGCCACGGCAACCGAGGAGCAGGCCCGCCACTGGGGGATTTGGAGACAACTTGGAGTAAAGACCCCTATGTTATTGGAGCCTTATTATTGGGTGTGTGTGCTTGAGTGTGCTCGGGTGTGACTGTGTTTATTGTTGTGTGCTCAAAACCCTCTGATATCTTCTGCGGAGTAATAAAACAGGTCTCTCACGGGGGCATCGGTGCAGTTGAAAGCCATACCCCCACAACGGCACAGGAGGACAAATACAATTTAGAGGCAACAATGAAAGCCAAAGGTACACTCATATTTAACGTCAGACCCGTCATTGATTTAACTACAAGGAAATACAATAGAGGGACAACCGAGTGAGAGAAAGAACAGAAATCAAAAGGGAAAAGAAGAGGGAAGCCAACTGAGGAAGAAGCCCATGCACTCATGGCATTCTCCCCCTCTCTCTCTCTCTTACATACACACCCCCTCTGTGCTGCCCCTATCCATTCCAAGGTTATCAGTAATCCAATAGGTTTCCCTGGAAGCAGGCAGTTTTCCAGAGACACATCCAATATCCTGAAAGCAGAAACATCCGGAAGGAATTCCTACCAAGTGACACAGAGTTCCCTCTCTTCCCGTCTTTCTCTATGACAGGATGAAGGGGTTCCGTCCATCCTCTGCTATTCCTTTCATCAGTTTTGCCCATTTCTTTTTTTGTGTCCGGGACATTTATGGATTTCACATTCAAGCTTCAGTGTGTAGTCACACACAGTATGTGTGGACTTCTTCCACATGAATACTGGTACATTTGCATAAATGATGGCCCCAACACTTTCTGCCAATCATGTCTTTAAAAACACCCTAACTGCTACACTACAGAAAGAAACCGTATAACTGTATTCTCTCAGATCATGCACACACACACACACTCATAAGCACACAAAAAAATAAGGGTTAAGTAAGACGGTCTGGTGTTATTTCTGGGCCACTAGTTCCCTGCCAGTGACCCATAAATAGACAGCACAAGGCTCTTATGGATGATGACACAGCTGGGAGTCCTAAGGCTGATGCTTGGAGCGAACACAGGCTGAAGATGCAGGGGTTAGCATCAAACAGTGGGGTGGGGTTACATGGACTTAAGCTACATGTACTTCTTCACTAATGACAAATAATTCAATCTCTACAAAAATCCATTGAAATCCACTGAAGAGGATTTTAGTTGGTGTACGATACAAGAAAGCAGTCCATAAAGTATTTACATGATGCTTTAACAGGACCATATAATGCCCATCGCTGTAATGTATAGTGTCCTTAGTTGCTGCACATGGAAAAACTGCTGCAGTTCATGCAGAGTTCTCATGTTTCCTGCCTGTTTTTCCTATGGTGTGCGCCTGTGTACTTGCATCCGTTAATGAGTGTTTGAGTGTAAATGTGTGCGTGTATGCAGCCTCTCTCTGGGGACCCTGTTTGCAGTGCTTCAATTAGCCTAATCCACCAGCAACACATGGACGGATGAGCGGAGAAGGAGAGGGGTACGGGAATGGTTGGAGGGAGAGGTGACAGATAGGGGAGGGGAGACAGAGGATAATATCCCACGCACACCCCCACACCCCCATATACACACGCACGCACACATACCCACACCCACACAGACATAGACACACATACCTCCATCTTGGCAGTGTCAGTAGCTGGCCAGAACATTGTCAAACCCACAGGGAGGAGGAACCTGTCTCTGAAATGGCCACATGTGCTGTCGGAGGCCAACTGAACCATTTCCAGGGAGATGCTTCATTCAAACAGTAGCCAAGCTAAATTATGAATTAAATATAATAGTGAGGGCTTAATTGGTGTTAGCCAATTTAGAATGGCACTGTGCAATTAAGGTTATAGAGAAGGTATGGAAGAGACTGTGGGGAGTCTTGGTTTTCTAATTCAGCAACGCAAACCAGTATTTGTGGCCAAGACCATTTTATGGTAGAGATGGTGTGGAGAACGGAGGGGTGTAAAGTAGCCAGGTGAAGTGAGAATAAGAAGGGAGGGGAAAGAGAAAGACTGAGTTGGGAGAGAGAGAGTGGGTGGGGAGCGAGGGAGTAAAAGAGGACTGGAGGAGGGAGGGAAAGAAAGAAGACGCACAAACAAATGCTAGCCTTGGGAATAGATGCAATCAGCTCCGTCAGTCAGCTAATGACTAATTCCATGGAGAAAAGAGGGGAGCAGAAAGAGAGTAGCAATGGTTTGAGTAAATCAAAGAGAGAAAAACAGAGGGGCTGGGCGAAAGAGACCAAAATTGAAGGGGGAACAAGAGACAGACAGCGAGAAGAGAGATAGATGCGTACATGACTAATTAAAGACTCCATCAGTATGAAACATTTGAACCAAAGGAAAGGATGGATAAATATTTTACCATGAAGAGGAGACTATGAGCTCTCTCTTTCTCTCAGACACTCTGGATGGGGAGAGAAGGAGGAATGCAGGGAAATGGAAAAGAGAGAGGCGGTGAAAAAGAAATAACCCTCAGAGAGAACGTGAACAACACTCTGTGCCCAGTGGGCCTCCTCCTAAATGTCTGATTCTTAATGTTTAAGGGCTTAGCAGATGGAAATGGTAAAGCCACAAGGTCATCTGCACCAATAATGGAGCCATTAGCAGTTTCTATGCTAGCTCCGCTAACGCTGAAAACAAGAACTTAAGCCACTGCTGGAACAAGTTGCTCCTCTTAATTAGCACTAAATGAAATCTCAATTGAATAAATTAGAGTGGACTTGCTGCCCTGCATACAATAAACTAATAACAAACGAGCCAAAAAAACTGAAGTGAGTTCCTTTTAGCCAACTGTTACGCTAAAGATTAGCCAGAGGTTATTAGACCAGCACGGGGGATTGGCTTTCCGCTTGGCTATCACCAACTCTTATGCTAACAAGATTAGCCACAGGGTCAGTGCAATATGGCTAGCAGTGGTCAGGAGGCGAGCAGGCTAAAGACAGGCAGGCTGGGGACAAGTTACTGAGCCAGCTAACATTGTGAAAAGGCTCCAGGCTGAGGCTTTTCCCTCTGGGGGACACAGGGCGGGGGGGGTAATTAGTTAAGACGGCAGGAGACGCCACCATGCTGTGTGAGAAGGATGAACACAGGGAGCTGTTGCATTTGGAGTTGTTTGTGTGTGTGTGTGCGTGTGTATGAGGAAGAGAGAGAGCGAACTCTGTGCCCAGCTCGAACATCGTGGCCCTGAAATGCTTCCAAAGCATATGATAGCCATGTGACAACACATTGGCAACAACAAACCAAAAATGATTCCAGTAATCGCATTATCTGTTAACTAATAAAACCCTATATGCAAATGTATGCAGGTGAACACAAACGTGTATTTGATTGTATACACACACAAACGTTAATCATCTTAACATCACTAAACCAGAGGAACTAATCAAAAACAATCTATTAAGAATCTATTAGCTTGGCAATGGGTAATCTGATAAGCCCGCTACAGTCGCTTCCCATAGGAGAGTGTGCATGTGTGTCTAGTCCTGTCTGCATTCTTCACAGTAGATTAGCTAATTTGATAGTAATTCACATATTTACTCTCATTTACACTCATCATTTGGTATAACGAAGATGAAGAACCTTCTCACATCCTGTTATTTACAGAGATTTAAGGGAACCATCAAAGTGCTGTGTCTTGTTCCATTAGATGTCTTACTTCCATGATGCAAGTGTATCTCTCTGTAAACAGTTGATCATTCCTGCCACTTTATGGCTAAAGGGTTATGCAGCTTCCAAGTGCGGTTATTAAGGGCTTGTGGAGAGCTGTGCAGTCATTTAAAGACAGTCCTTTCTAAGCCAAGGCATATAATGTGAGCTGCTGGGCTTAATTGCAAGGAAATGAGCGTGCGAGACGTTGCGCGAGCGTGTGTGTGCCTGTATGTAGATACAGCCATTGTGTGCCAAAGGTAATCTATGCCCGCTGTGCCAGTCATGCCTAACTATCTAGACACTGTGCCACCACTCCAACGTGCCCCAGTGTGTGTCCAGGTTTGTATAGACCTGCATGAGTGTGCTTATTTTGGCTTGTTAGCTTGAGATACAACATCCCTTCTGGTGTCACCGCGTGTGTGTGTGTGTGTGTGTGTGTGTGTGTGTGTGTGTGTGTGTGTGTGTGTGTGTGTGTGTGTGTGTGTGTGTGTGTGTGTGTGCGTGCCCATGGAGCCTTGGCACTGCGCCCTCCACCAGGTGTGCTGTTGTCTGAATATGTCGGCATGGACAGAGATATGCCAGGGCACTAAATCCTCTACCCACAATTTCCCTCTCTACGAGCACAAATCATGCTCCATCTCACCACCAATGACAATTTGCTGCAAATCTGACCAAAACCTTCCCTTATATTTCTCAATATGGACTTATAACACTTGACATATGAGAGTAAAATGTACAGAAATACTATAAAAAAGTTAAACGTATGTAACATCGCAAAAAAAGCAGGGATTCTTTGATGTTGTATCCCAAGATGTCTAATGGAGATGACCTAGAAACAGACTGGCCTTGTCCTCACTTGGATCATGTGAGCATCCCAGCTTGCATCCAGACTCCGCTAATCTTCCCTTAAAAATGGATTCTAGCATGGTACATTTATTATTCATCTCCCTCGCTCTCTCTTTTCCTTCCATCCCATTTTCTAACTGCTTTCTTTACCTCTCTCCTCTATTCTTTACCTTGCCTCATTAACCCCTGGTAGTAGTGAATTAGGATGGGAACGCCAAGGTAGTGAATGAGTGCCACGCAGTGCAGTCACACGCTGTTGGACGGGCTAAAGTGCATTAGCGCACTGAGATTATCAAGGGCTGAACTGTTTTTATCAATGGCATTAGCTAACAAAGGAGCCCACTGTAACTTATCCTGCGCTTTAAAAGTGATTAGCTTTGAACATTTTGCACCGCACTGGTGAAATTAGAGTAATAGTTGGAGCTGAGTTTAAGAGACATTTGTTAAGATTTGCATTTGAGTACAATCAACTTGCAGTAATTCATAGTGTCCCTTAATGTCACCGGTGCTTGGTAGTCAGGTAGGAAATATGGATCATTATGGCAAATGAGGCTCTTGTAGGATAAAAGTGTGCAGTTAGAGACACTGGTTTAATGAGATTGCGTGCGTGCGTGCGTGCGTGTGTGCCATTCAATCTTTTAAGACCCCTCATTACTGTCTACCCAACCCAAGTGCTACAACACATTTTGTAAGATGTGAAAGTATGTGTGTATGCAAGGTTGTGCACATTCTTTTACATGCAAACTTCTAACATGTATGTACATTTAGATCTCTGTACTGTACTATATACTGTGTGTGTGTGTGTGTGTGTGTGTGTGTGTGTGTGTGTGTGTGTGTGTGTGTGTGTGTGTGTGTGTGTGTGTGCACTCTGCCTTTCCCGTTAATGAGAGAAAATGATTAGAGAAAAATAGTGCTCACTACATTTCCTCTCAACGAACAACGCTCAACTACAGTATTATTAGGGAGAGGAATATTTGATCACAGAAGGAGATAGACGGACAGAGCCGAAAGGGAATATGTAAGGAGCAGATAAAATAGAGAAAATGAGAGAGAGAACAGAAGCAGAGAGGTGACGTGAAGAAGCAATGGATGATTCCTATTACTTATTCATAACTGTAGTTTTACAGTGGCTATTTGAGTTAGAATGAGAGTTATGGATGCCTTTTAGAATTTTTTTCTATTTGGCTGCTACTCCTAAACTGATAAAAGCAGAGGTGGTTGCACCTGAGGCCTGAAGTCACAGCTGCATCTTATATTTACTGTGTGCAACTCTGCAATGACGCCCTCCAAGGCTTGAGTGTGTCTCATGTATAAATATGTGTATAAATATGTGTGTCTGTGTGAGAGTCCACAGGGAGATGTCGTGTGCTTTGTTCGGTTGAGTTAGCCACACAAGTGGACCTGCCAGCAGATGGGGGAAAGACTCAAGCTGGCAATGACGAGAGATAATTGATATCCATTCTTCAGCAGGACGCAAACACACGAAGGCACACTCATTCTCAAAACCTTGCACAGATCGGGAAGCTAGCTGGCCGGCTAGTTCATTTGATTGAGTTGATTTCATGCTAGGTTGAATGGTAAGAAAGGGCACTTGTGTTGAGATAGGAAAAAGATATACCGTATATGCTTGGCTTGTCACACTCACATTATGGCTTAACAGGGCTGTATGTAATCTGAAAACGTAATTTAAAAGCTGTGCTGTCAGAAGAGAAACCTGACCGCCGCAGAAAATGACACATTTTGCTGTTAATTTGGGAACATCCTGATAAGATTGGATGACTGATGGTGCTCTGGGAAAGAGCTAAATTAAGTGGAAAAACTCAGTGTAAAATGCAAAGTGTAAATTATCTGTTTTGTCTTGGGCGTCTGGTCTTAAATTCTATTCACTCTACCGTATCTGATCCCTTTCATCATTCTCTGCATCTCCATTTCCTCAGTCTCTTTCTCATCCGTTCTGCGTGTGTGCGTGTGCGTGTGTGTGTGTGTGTGTGTGTGTGTGTGTGAGAGAGAGACACCGCATGCAGTTGTGTGAACTAATGACCGAGGGTTACCAAACGCCTGCACAAAGCCAGCCTCTGTGCTGCTGCCCGGGCCATACAACTCATGGCACGGCTGGCTGAGCCAAATGATGACACAAACTACATACACACACAAGAACAAAGTCACTATAGCATATTTTCCGGCTAGGATTTTCAGTTTAGAATCATATCAACCAGAAAGATAACACACACATACTGAGAGTGATAGAAAGAGTTAACACAGACATTTTTTTCCCTTCATCCCTCCCTCCTGGTCAAATACCATTGGTGTTTCCACAGTGTGTTTATTTGTTCCTTTTTGGGTGGAGGTCCTGCCTATAAAGGCTGGGAGGTGGACACAGGCATTTGAAAGCAAACCACAAAAACGCACACACGTGCACACATACACACAAGTTTGACAGGGAAGCACTATGCACCAGTGGAATAACAATCATCAGTCAATTATGCCATGACATGGTCTCCTGATGGTGACACCGGCAGTCCCAGTGGAATACATCAGCGACTCCACACAGCAATATACACTTAGAAACGACAAACTGTCACTTGTCATTAACCCCTAAAATGTCGCGTGACGTGACCAGTGTAGTTACTATAAAAACACAGAAGATGTAAAAGATGACACAAAAATAGATTTAATGGTCAACTACTGCAGCCAGTATTGAATAATATTTTTTTAAATGGTTATTTTTTATCTTGCCAATCTTTAGAATACTTTTTATCAAATAAAACTAGCGACCAAACTCACAGAATCGGATGTCAAGAACTATCTTTCATAAAAAAAACAAGTGCAGGTAGCAGCTATTACATATCAAGCCCCACCTATCACTGTTCATGTTTAGATTGACGCTGCTTGGCTGATGACCGAGCTGATAGGGGTTCACGTTCTTGCCCAAGGACACCTTAACAGAACCAATGCTAATTAGTTTATGGGAACACTTTGGCTGGTGCAGAGGTCAATCATGTTATCTTTTAGCTGTTAGACTTTAACACTAACCAACAGGCACTCTGCTTCGCTCAGTTTAAAGAATCACAGTTCGAAGGACTTTAATCCTGTATTGATGAACTTTTAAAATTCATATGTGAACAATAGTCTTACTTCTCCAGTGTGTTTGGTTGTTGTTACACTAGTCATTAAAGTCTTAGGTTGGAACTGACTGTTCCTGAGATTGCTTCATTGATGCCCCGATCAGATGAATGGCAGCAACCTCCCAGGGCACCCGCCTGAGCCTGGCACGGCCACAATGGGAACACAGCGGGCACTGGAGGCTCCTACCACCTGGCCCACCGGCCACATACACACAGCAGATGGCTCGATTCGGCCCCCTGATGGAGGCCGCAACTGAGGAATCCTAACGTGCGTTTGTGTGTAAATGTGTGTGCAGTTTCAAAACAAGCATAGGCAATAGGTATTGGATTATTGACTAGGATCCTCTCTTTTGTCTGGTGTCCTCGGGCCACCTATTGAGATTGGGTATATGCGCGTGCAAGTGCGTGTGGGTCATGGTGAATGCCCTTTCATTGTCGATGCTCAACAGTCCCTTAAAAGTGCAGAAGTGGCCAAAAGAATCACTTGAAGGTCCATCTGCTCACTGCTTTACAACGCAGACAGAGGCTGCTTAGTTGTGGTGTTTCTTTAAATGGGATGACACAAAAAAGGAGAAAGTGAGATGTGATACAGCATGTAAAGCTAGCGTGCTAACAGATGAACAGGCTCACACAGTGACCAACGACAGGCCAAGCCAAGCAGACAGAACAAAATGAACCCGTCAAAGGGAATAGAGGCTTTTAATCCTAAATATTAAGTGCAGCGGATGGCCGGTCCGCCGCTGTGTCCTTGACCGCAGTGGTATTCAGGTGACCGCTGGAATTAGTTAATCACACCAGTGGACATCACCTCTCTTCATCACTTCCTTCTTTCCTCCGCCTCCTCTTGCTCTCCTCTCTATCGGCTTCATCTTTCTATCTATCTCTCTTCCTCTTCCTGTATCTCTCCCATCGTCCTATCAAACCAGGACTCATTAGTTAAAGTGTCGTGTGTGTGTGTGTGTGTGTGTGTGTGTGTGTGTGTGTGTGTGTGTGTGTGTGTGTGTGTGTGTGTGTGTGTGTGTGTGTGTGTACAGAGCACAGAGGGACTTCATTAGTGCATTAAACATGTTGTTTGTGCCACCGTCTTGTTGCTGTGGACAACCTTGAGCACTAGATTCGGTTAAGAATAGACTGAGTGTAGATAAGACACGATATTAAAGCACTTCATGTCCAGCCAAATTACAAATGAAGAGATGCTTCAGGTAAAAGAATGTTGTTAAGGTTGTTTATTTTATTTTTATTTTTTTATCTATATAGCCATGATCATTAAAGTTTTCCCATTATTTTTATACCTGCAAATACAGTGCTCTGGCTTTTTCAAATTCTGTCGATCCTTCCCCTCTCTTACTCTCAAAGAGAGACAGAAACAATCTTTTAAGCACAGTCATCCATCCTACAAGTTTCTAGCCCTCTCTTCCTTCCTCACCCTCAGGCATGGCTATATAAACAGCATTCAATGCTAGTGCTCTCCAGAGGGAAGTGTAAGAACAGGAACACGCTCCACCGTGGCATAATGGTCTGCACGCACTCCCACAAAAGCATCAAAAGCTAAAAACACACTCATGCAAAAAACAGATCCTGATGACTCAAACACCTTATTTTACTGGTAAGATAATAAGCACACAAAAAAAAAAAAAAAAAATACTTATGGAAACAATGACCCTCAAAAACACAAGAGTAGAAGAGGACGCATATGTTATCACACGCTTCTGATTCAGTTACTTTGCCTTTTTTTCTCTTCCTGCGTTACTGTTGTTTTTTCTAGCACTGCTATGATTCTCTCTGAGTGAGAATGAGTCTCTGTGTGTGTATGTGTGTGCGCTCGTATGTCAGGTTTTAGATATTGTTCCATCTATGCAAATTGAATATTTTCCAAGACCAGATTTCTTTTTGTTTTGGGGGGGTTTTCTGTCTAAAACAGAAGGCAGCCAAAAGAACTGCAGGCTCTTTGGCTCCATTGTCTCACACACACACAAAACCTTTCCAACCTGCTGTACACACACACACACACACACACACACACACACACACACACACACACACACACACACACACACACACACACACACACACACACACACACACACACACACACACACACACACACACACACACACACACACACACACACACACACACACACACACACACACACACACACACCTGAACCAGAGTGCACACCAGCAGAGAAGAAAAGACGATAGCTAAATAAATAAAGGGACTACTGCCAAGCTAAGTGAATGGGTGTCACTTTGACAAATGCATAGCGCTGAATCTTAGTCAACACTGTATTGTTTGTTGTCTCTCGCTCCACATTGCAACACATAGACACAACCAAATCCATGCCATCGCAAGCGTACACATTATTATGCGTACTGTGAGCGACAAACACACAAACACTGCGTGCATACACAAACACGCATTAAAAGCACACAATCACACAGGCTGATTATACATTCATAATATTGAATGGATGGCAGGTCTTGAGCAGTGCGGGCGGAAAACAGGGTGAATTCTAATGAGGTACCATTTACCCCGAGAGCTCCGTCGTCCATAGACTCGACACGCACACGCACGCGCACACACGCGCACGCGCACACACACGCACACACACGCCACGCACACGCACGCGCACACACACACACGCACACACACACACACACACACACACACACACACACACACACACACACACACACACACACACACACACACACACACACACACACACACACACACACACACACACACACACACACACACACAGTAACGAATACCCAGGCTGCACACATGTATGTTACATCGACAGAATCTTAGTTATGGCACATTGTGAGAGTGTACATCTAACATACAATCGCCATGTCAACCAAGAATATCTTCCAACACAATAGGGTAAAACAGATGTATCAGTGTGGTCAAAATGTGTGTCTGATGTTGACACAAACCCCAAACAGCTAGTGTGGAAATATACCTAAAAAAAAGGCAACAAAACCCATTAAGAAATTCACTGCTTAACTGCTCTACTAAGTTATATACATACAAACTTAAATCAAGCAGAGTTCATCTGAAAGTCAGACTGTACCAGAACACAGAAAGTTGAAAACTCCATCCATCCATCCATCCATCCATCCATCCATCCATCCATCCATCCATCCTCTATCTCTCTGTCCTACCGTACATCTAGCCACCTGAACTAATCCACACTACACAGCTGACCAGAACAGAAAAGCCATTCACCAGTCATAGCTGTTGGATTGATTGAAGGCAAGCTCTTAAAATTAGAGGCGAGGCGGTACGTGGCATTGGGATACAGCAGTAACATTTTATGTGTGACGTGACTAACATGACAATTGATGAGGGAGTAGCCGCAGACTTGCTTTAAATTGCTCGTTAAACGAACAGGTTTTAAAGAGGCACTTGAATGCCCAGTTGGAAATAGACAATAGCAAGAAAAATGGAGTTGACCGCATTTAATCTTAGTGTAAAAAAGGCCTGCAGAGTGCTTCGTGTAAATGAACAACGATTAAGCTGCGGGCATACAGTTCATTAAGTGAACAATAACCACCACTGGCTTATTCAATTTATAGGATAAGGGAAAAAAAAGCATAAAAAAGGCAAAATAAAAAATCATATCATTCCTACCTTCTTCAGTTTGCCATTCCGCGTGCCGACAAAAGCCACGGTGTTGCCACGGTAGTCGTATGCCGCCACCGAGGTCATGCCATCATCTTTGTCGATGAAGAGGGGCGTGCCCTCGATGGTGCTGGTTCCCCCCAGAGGCTGGTTGAAGTCCTGGCCGCAGAAGTTATCGTCTATCTGCAGGGGCTGGAGGAAGGGGGGAAAAAAGACAACAATCAGACTAGAGGGTTGACAGAAGAATAACATTTTTCAAAATTCAATTCTAAGAATGTCATCTTTATAGTATTAATTTTGTATCCTAATAAGAAAAGAAAAAAAAAAGACAAATGTAAGTAGTTAGAGGCACTTTCTATGGGTTGGGTCAATTAGATTTGGTGTGTCAATTGTGTATTAAAATGTTCTAGAATACCACAAAGTCTATTATATCTTGTGTACTTTTCTGATTCTGTACATTCACAGTGTACACTTCAAATAATGTCCTTTTTTGAATTCCGAAGCCCGTATTTTTATTAAACAGTTCAAAGAATAGAGAGAAGGAGGACTGGGAGAGAGCAGGGAATGAAATATAACAAAGGTCTGGATCAAACCTAAGACATCAAGCGCCTTAGCCCAGTCATTTCCGAAGAAGCTACTCAAATAAAATCTTCAAACCAGCAGAGCCATCTAAGAGTCCACTTGTTACTTGTTTCCGTATCACAGCGGGAATACAGACAGGGCTATAGGGGCATCATCTGACTTCCACGCTTTTACTTGATTATCTTACATGTTAAGCAGCCTATTCAAACAAGAGCCATTCATAAACACACCCGTCTTTCTCCCAGAACAGAATCCCACCGTGCAAAACCTTCAGCATTTTGTCAAGTGTTCAGTCACGGCGGTGACATGGCGGTAATGCTGGTGGTGACCATGTGACAATATCTGGAGCATTCCAGTGTCACGAGGGGCCCATCGCCCCAGGCAATCCGCTGACCCATATGATGCCTTAACCACTCGCCACTCACAAACACAGAGCATGATCAGTTGCCTATGAATTAGGGTTAATGTGCCACAGACAATGAATGGTTTGTTAAACCAAACACATTTTGTACGGACAGAAATTGACAATTCATTTGATAACAGATTGTTTAAGAAACACCCACGTGCTAAATATGAACTTTTTCCAGGTTCTCAAATGTGAGAATTCCACATTTTTCTCTGTTTTATTTCATTGTAAATTCATCATTGTTGGTTTTTTGTCACAAAATGAGCAATTTAGTGACATCAACTCGGGCTCCGGGAAATTGTGATGAACATTTCTGACGCTTTATCAACTTATTGAAAATAATTGTTTTAATGACAGCTAATGAAAGTAGTAGGTACTAGCCCAATGTCTGATAACAAACAACATTGTGTGTTAATCAAAAAAAAAAAAAAAAACTTATTGGATGCTGCTTTGGCAAAACTGTTTTTGACAGAGACCAAATGTGAGTTAGTGCAAGAGTGTGTGTGTCAGACGCGAGGTCGCTGACTGACTGCTAAAGTGTAAAACTCAATGGGCGTCAGTGTGTCAACCAGAGCCAGCACGCACGCACACACACACGCACGCACACGCACACACACACACACACACACACACACACACACACACACACACACACACACACACACACACACACACACACTCTCTCTCTCTCTTTGGGAGTGTGTAAATGGCGGAGTAATCCACAGTCTTATCACTACATCATCTGATTGATCCACACAGGAGAAAAGATAACACTCCCCTCCCTCCCTCACTCTCCCTCCCTCCCTCCCCATCTGCCTAAATTGCCTGCAGCTCAGCACATGTCAATAACCAGTTATTCTCCTTTTTCTACTTTCTCACTCTTTTTCTCCATCTCCTTTCAGCTGATACAGTAACTAAGCAAACATCAATATCCCCTCCCTGTCCTCTTCTACCTGCGTCCATCCATCCCTTCTCGCCTAATCGCTTTGCATCTCTCTCTTCATCCATCCCTCCTCGGCAAGTCACCCTCTGCCTCCATCTCTCACTTAGTTGCTACTCTTTCTTCTGTCCTGAGCACACCTCTTTGACCTGCATTATGTTCTCCAAAGAGTGTAGAGTGTGTGTGCAGGGTGGTAAGACTATTAAATGGGAGTCAACAAAGAGCTTGCTCCATCTTGCTCTCCTTTTTTGTTCCTTTGCACAGTGATGTGACATGGTGAAAGCAAAGTAAAAAAAAAGAAAATAAGACATTTTTATTTGAAGCTGTGTGTGTGTGTGTGTGTGTGTGTGTGTGTGTGTGTGTGTGTGTGTGTGTGTGTGTGTGTCAGGAACACACACAGCCATTACCTGAAACATCTTTTTTTGTAACAACTAATCGCTTGGGGGCAATTTATTTCCTCTGAACAAAGGCAACTGACACCACAACACATACCGACAAAAACACGCACGCACGCACGCACGCACGCACGCACGCACGCACGCACGCACGCACGCCCCCCAAGTCACACATTCAACCAAAGCCTCCACGTTATTTTCTGCTTGTACACACAGATTTGGCTACAAGCAACAAAGCAATTCCTGTCGTCTTAATATGAAATACAACTGGGGGCAACAATTTTAAACCATATAGTCATGAGAAAGAAATCCATCAATCTGGACTAGAGTCAACCTCCCTCCCCACACACACACACACACACACACACACACACACACACACACACACACACACACACACACACACACACACACACACACACACACACACACACACACACACACACACACACACACACACACACACACACACACACACACACACACAAGCAATCCAATACCGTCAGAGCCTAAGGAAAACAAGTTAAACGGGTTAATCCATCTTCTATGGAAAAGACTCACTATCGAAAATACTGTATATAGCAGCCCCAAGAGTCCATAAGGGTTAAAAAACATCACTACACACACAATGCACACACTAGCGCGCACACACACACACACACACACACACACTTGCTGATACAAGTCTCTCTAGGGCACTGGAGGGTAAAGGTGCTATAGCATTCCTGTAGGTCTAGAAGGTTTAAACAGCATGGATCAGCACGGAATAAACGGCATTTCCCTTGAGGTTGGAAAGCATTTTTAATGGAGGATACATTCTTATGTTGGTTCCGCAATTTAAGGCACTAAAAGATCCCCATGTGAATTGGAGCTGATATTTGGTATGGAAAGAATATTGCCCCTGTGGTCTCTGCAGGGTTATTGCCTGGAGAACGTATTTAACGTTCTGCAGTGTTTTCAAAGACGCCGAACTCCGTCAGGGATGAAAGAGTTAAGCCAACAACCTTCCACTGACTTTGGCAGCAGGGTCTTACAAATGCAGAAGAGGAGGTTTCTCGTTTAGATTTTCGAGGGGTGCATGTGGCACTGAATGAAAGTTGTGGATTTGCAGATAACTGGTGCTTGTTCTTTTCTTCTTAAAGGTCCCATGGCATAAAAATTTCACTTTATGAGGTTTTTTAACATTATTATGAGTTCCCCCAGCCTGCCTATGGTCCCAAATTGGCTTGAAATGGTGATAGGTGTAAACCTACCTAAAGTGGCAGTTGGTTAAGGCCACACCCCCACTCTCCACCTTGCCCCTCCCTCTCTCCTCCTCAATAGCTACAGACACAGAAATGGCACATTCTGAGGAAAGCTCATTGTGGGACTGGCTCTAATGGCTGTAATTCTGCACCAAGGCTGAATTTCGGGAAAGAGACTTCAGATACAGTATTAGGGGACCACTAAGGTCTATATAAAAGCATCCAAAGAGCACCATGTCATGGGACCTTTAAAATGCTCATATTATGCTTTTTGGCTTTTTCCCTTTCCTTTATTGTGTTATATATCTCTCTTTTGTGTGTTTGTTGTTTCATGTTATAAGTTTACAAAGTAAAAAAAAGTCCACCCCAAAAGGACTCACCATCTCCAACAGAAAACACTGTTCACCAACTGCTCCAAAGAAGCTCTACTGTAGTCTAGCCTTTACTTCCGTGATGAAGGTTCGTCACTTTATAAAACCCGTTATAATGCTCTCCTAGCTGCTAGCATGGCACACCCTCATATTCTGCTTCTGACTGGCTAGTTGTGCTGACCTAGCTACTGCGCATGTGCGACTCCCAACAAAGATGGAACAGAAGTGAGATGTCTCACTCTGTAGCTAAAACAGAGAGCTCAACACCCAGGGTGAAAATAGGAGCTGCAAAACACCAAAAATAGTGTTTTTTGAAAATTAAACCTTGTAAGCCTATTCTGGTACAACCTCTAAATACAATTATGAACCTGAAAATGAGGATATGATGAGCATTTTAAGATCCCCTCACAAAAAAAAGGGTATGAGTGAATGTGTAAAAACTAAAAACACGAGCTAATGATGCTTTTTTCCTACCACCATTCTAATGACTTCTCATCTATTATTTCACAAATAGCCAAGGTTTTAATTTAAAACATTATTGTACATTTGTACATTACATATGAGGCCAATGCTTATTTTCATTATTGATCAATCAAAAAAATCAATTGCTTTGGCTATAAAATGTAGCAAATAAACAAAGCAAATAAAGCAAAAAATGCCCATCACAAGTTTTCAAAGCCCAAGGTGACATTGAGCCCAAGGACTACATCCAAATTCCCATGATTTCCAATAATTCTCCAGCTAAACTTTCCATGGAAAGTTTCTGGAAATTTACTGGAAAATGTCCACCCCTTTGCAACCCCAACCCAGACTGAAAGAATCTCCCTAAACTGTGATCGTTAATGGGAGTGAAGCATTGTACTAACAGTGTGTACACAGCACATGTGAGCTGTCAGCTGATAGTCATGGTCACAGAGAAATGTGTAGCTTAGATACTGCAGATAAAATATCTAGGTCTCGAGAAACACCTAGTCGAATGTTGCTGGCTAACCGGCACAACTGTTGTGGTTTCCCCTGGGTGGAGCTGCTTCAGCCACTTCACACTGCAAAACGATGAAAAGTAGTCATTTATATGGCACCAAACACGCGTGTCCACACAACTCAGCCCACAATAACACTGACTATTTACAGATGTGTGCTGGTTGGCCTGCGCTAGAGGAAATGGTTGGATAATCATTCCCCTATGATTGCTATTTCTTTAACGTATTACGTCAAGAAAATATGTCTGGGCACATAGCACGCCGACCTCAAGTGGAATTTGTCAATAGTAACCTACATTCAGAAAAACATATGCAAACAGCAGAATACAATACGGGCTAATGTCCAGGAGCATGGTGTTGTTGTTTGACCACACTGCTATGAATTATGGCTATTAAGGTGGAAGGAAAACATGTACGGCAAACAGAAAAGCACTAGTTCATTTGGCAACGTGAATTCATTGGGCAGCTCGTTGCATTAACAGGCGCTATGTTTGTGCAGAAAGAAAGACACAAAAAAATATGTTTTTATATAATGAAGAGCTGGAAAGGAGTGGAAAGGACATATGAGAGAGGGGCAGAAGTGGCTGGTATTAATGCTGACAGCATGGTTTAGAGACAAGCCTGCAATGCATCCGTGTGTGTTGCCTGTGTTCGTTCGGGCATGCATGTACAGTATGTGTGTCGCCACTCTCCTCACTAGTCTTAGGCTGTCTCCTTGTCAAGCAAACAGACAAACACCCATTTCTTACAGTCTTAAACATAACGTCTGTGTGTGTGTCTGTGTGAACAGGAGAGACATGAAAGAAGTGGACAGCAGGAAACGAAAATGATGTGGCACCAACAGGAGCCGTTCCTCTGTAGCTTTCCACCTTGTTTACATATTAGATGATGACGGTTTTCAGTGTTCCCACAGGCCCGCACGCACGCACCCACCCCCACCCACACAGTACTAAGAGTATATTGGCAGATGCAGTTGCCTTTTACCGTTTAAAAGACGTGTGTGTGTGTGTGTGTGTGTGTGTGTGTGTGTGTGTGTGTGTGTGTGTGTGTGTGTGTGTGTGTGCGTGTGTGTGATTGTGGCTTGCTCCCAGCAGAGTTAGGGATTCTGGAAGAGGGGAGCTCAAAAATTACCCAGAAAGCTCAGCTGGAGCCTTGAACCCATGGTGACATTGCTGGAGTGTCTTCAAGAAGAATATACACACACGTCTGCGTGCGTGCGTGCGTGCGTGCGTGCGTGCGTCTTCGATGTACAGTCTTCAATGTACAGCACTGACAACCGGGCTCAGTGACCGTTGAAAAACAGGCAACAACCACAGACTGCCATAAAACACACCACACATAAGTATGGCTGGGATATATATATATATATATATATATATATATATATATATATATATATATATATATATATATATATATATATATATATATATATATATATCACTGTAATGACATTGGTGTTTTATTGATATGAATAGTTATGCAAAATGATATGGTTTGAACACTTTTCATTTAACTTCACTGCTTTGTGCCAATAAACAGCAATCCCCAAGAGAACACTGTACATCACATGCACTGAAAATACAGCATATGGATGTAAAAACAAGCACAAATCAACTCCCAGACACACTTGCACACGTCTAAAACAACCTCTGTGTTTATGATAACAAGACGTAAAAGTCTCATAAGGCTCATCACAGACGTCACTAGCGCCATGGACACAAAGCCATGGACACAGAGTGCGTTTGACTGGTTGTGTCTCGAAGGTGTTGGACAAAATGCATGATGCATTAAAAACATCTTGAGGGAAAAGTACAGTGTGGCTACAGGCTGATGATTTAAAACTCAAGACTAGAGGGGTTTGAGGAAAAGAAATCTGTCAAAGAAAGAAATTTATTTTTGTCAAAACTATTTAAAATGTATGAATTGTCTCCTTCCAAGATGCTGTAGCTGTTTTCTAGAATATGTTATTGGATCCTAAACTGATCAATAATTTAGAAAAAGAGATGACTGCACAGATTCCATATTCATGGCTTGCAGGGCAGTCATTTCTATGTTGAGTGCACTCCAGGCAGACAGTGAAACCTCAAGGAGTTGGCACCTATTCAGAGAGCTGCTTCCAAAATCTGTCACCACATGTTTAGACCACAATCCAACTGAATGTTAGAGACAGAGGAGGAAAACTATATACTGTATGGAGTATGTACAGGAAGAACTACACCCGTAAATGCATGCAAAGAAGCATACAGTCTGTTGGAAATAAACGGATGCCAATATAAGCGGACATAAAGAGGGCTGAGATCAAACGATCGTCAGTTCAAAGTTCCACACCAGCTGGGAAATGTGGGTGGGGAAAAATGAATGAGTAACACAACTTCTTCCCTGCATCCTCAACCACGACAAGTGCCCTTAGGCAAAGTACTTAACCTCCGAATGTTCAGACGGAAATGCTCAGTGACCAGCAGTGGAAGAGTGCTTCAGCGGATTTAAAGGTTTCACCCAGCAAAAGATATTTTAGGAAACTCAAATGGTTCCTTGTTACTGTAACGAGATGGTGCCTCTCAAGGGGTTTATCCTCCAATTCAATTTTGAAATAAAATAAAACATCCAAGACATATTTAGCAGCAGATAAAAAGTATATATATATATATATATATATATATATATGAATGTGATTAATCGCGATTAAATATTTTAATTGTTTGACAGCATTGAGATGTAATGTAACACCATATAGGAACCAGGGTGTTGGTGGAAAAGAGCAGGTGTTCGTTCATGTATGACTGGTAGATGATTATGATAAGTAGACCTCTACTGACTGCGTGGTGCGTACCATCGGCTCATTTACATGGGAACCAAACCATAAAGCTGGAAGCATATGTGGGCATTTAAAAGAAAAAGTAAAACAAACAAACACGCCAAGACTATTAGCATGCGCAATACAGGCACAACCCCTGCCCCACATTCTCTGATTACTCCTGATAATGATGTATGCAACACACCACCCATACACACAGTACAGATCAATACATAATTACACTGACAATTAGTATCATTAGAGGGGTGCTAGAGATGGGGATTTGTTGAGCTAAACACTCCTGAGAGAGAGAGAGAGAGAGAGAGAGAGAGAGAGAAAGAAAGAGAGGTCAGAGAGAGAATTAAGCAGCTCACAAACATTCTGCATGGGGTCTTTTCCGAAAGGTTTTCTATTGTCCTTTAATAATGGGATGAGAGCGACACTTGAGCACCGAGCGGGTGGGACATTGTTAGCTCACACATTCCACTTCGACGCAATCAAAATTGTATCCTGCATACAAATGAGCAAATTCCGATTTTCAAATGAAATAGCCAAATATTACCCTGACATGACTCATTAGTACCAGAAACGTTTAAGGCAACCCACCTGATCGGGGTCTCCTAGCTCAACTCATTTAGACTGTCAATTAACTCTGCTCGTCAACTCCGGCTGAATTAATCAGGTCTAATTACTTAAACGCATTTGCCAGCACATCCTTTTAGATTAGGTTTGCAGAAATAGGACTGTGTTTTACAAAGACCGCAAGTGAGTTACGCTCATTAGATGATATTCATAATGATGGACTTAATAAGGTTAGGAGCTGGCCAATTCCACTCGTCTTTTCTGAAACGACGTAATGAAAATCTGCTCAGTTTGCTTAAGGTGGGCTCATGACGTGCAGAATATGTGTTGGAACGTCTAACAGCAGAGCGAAAACTGTATCTGAGAGCGAATACAGGATCCCTAGAAACAAAGAACTCATTGTGTTCTCTATTGCATCCCATTTAGTGAGTCAGTATAATATTCTCCGATAGTGTGGGTTCTTATCAGCCATAGGTAAAAGGATGGGTCATAACATTTGCATCTGCTATCCTGCTGTAATTAGTCTCCAGGGTGCAGCTCGCCACAGGACGTTACTTACTCTGATAGCCGTGCTCCTCTCAGCAGCTACGCTGACTAGACAAAACACACAGGACTCCCTGTACACTGATAACTTCAAAGTTCCAGCAGCAGAAATATCTGTTTGTTCTGTTTGTTTGAAACAGAACAGAATAGTTTAGTATATGAAGTCTTTATGCTTGACCCAATCCAAAACCATACATTAAAATAGGGCTGGGCGATATATCGATATCTACATATCGTCTTAGATTTTGGATATAGTAATATCGTAATATGGTAAGTGTTGTCATTTCCTGGTTTTAAAGGTTACATTAAAGTGATGTACTTTTCTGAACTTACCAGACTGTTCTAGCTGTTCTAGGCCTATACCCACATAGTCATTATGTCCACGTTACTGGTGATTATTTATCGAATTTAAATTCTTTGATCCAACATTTTGTAAAAGCACCAATAGTCAACCCTACGATATCGTCGCAATATCGACATCGAGGTATTTGGTCAACAATACCGTGATATCTGATTTTCTCCATATCGCCCAACACTACATTAAAACCTATCGCAAGGAAAAACACAGCACCACTCGCGCCCACTCACACAAAAAATTGAAATAACTACGTTACACAAGTGATCACTTAAATATCGATTTCGGTTTAGCATCTAATCTCACCTTTGACACTTATGGTCATGCAACAGCTGGCCCATGCAGCGTAAAAAAAAAAAAATGAATGCTTGAGATTGACTCGTTTTTTGTTGTTGCTATGATTGATTTTCGACTGATTGATGCATTGACTTGTGACAAAGTTCAAAACCTCACCATCCATCTGGTGATGGAGAAAAAGCTTGGTACTTTGAATAGTAACGTGTCAGATATGAGCCTCATGTAGAGGCAAGTACAAATGGTGCTTCCAGCGAGGAAAAGAAATGTCCAAAACAAGTTGGTTTTTTTCTTTGTTTTTCCCTAAACTCAACCAATATTTCTATTTTTCTAGATGATTAGTTAAAGCTGCAGTGGGTAGAAAAGACCGACAAGCAAACAACTGAGCCCCAGTTCAGCCGCCGGAGATACTCTCGGACTCGTACCAGTCGCGGAGCCACCGTGTTGCGTGCGTTGTTGTGGACGCATGCAGTAGGGCGCTGCATTTAATCACATTTTAATTGCAATTACGATCACATAAACAACGTTATCAAGAAAAACTATTATTTTGCACATGATGTTTTGCAAATAAACTTATTTTGTCACGTATTCTGAATGGGGAAAAGTTAGAAACGGGGAAAGTATTAAGGGAAATTTCACAGTTCAAGGTGTTTTCACGCATAATTTGTTAAACTGTTTTAACTGTCTTTTCACTGTTTTTTAAGTTCATGCAATAATTCAAATAGAGTCAATGAGTAATCGTGTTAAATATTCAATGCTTCAATATTGATTTTCGATAATCACGAATTAATCGTGATTAGGATTTTTTCCCTAATTAAGCCGCCCTAACATCCGACCACTTTCCTGCAACTGCTCGTGTGTCCGGGTGACCATGCAACAAACTTTTGGTAATTGTTTTAATTAAAATTATTTTTAACTGTTCAACTAAGTAACAAACTACGGTAAACGGTTCAGTTCAGTTTAGTCCAGTCACTTTAACGGTTAAATAAATTAACTTAAATTAATTATTAACATCCTTATTAGTTAAAGTAAGCTTATATAGCCTACAATTAGTAAAGCCAAAGAGTTTATATTTAACAGCTTAATTGCCCTGTATTAACAAAATACAGTCTGTTTCCATGGGAAAAGGTATGTTATTGAAAATGATTGTCGCAGGAAGGAGTGGGCAGGATTTGGACAGCCTGTCTTCATATTCAGCAACTAAATAAGCAATTTAAAATGCGGCTTTGACCAACAACAGAATGTGAAAGGCATACCAAAAAATGCTAAGCAATTAGAAAGTGCCTTGATCAGCAAATATTTCAGACTGTCATGGGACATCTCTACCAATAAGTGTTGTGTAGTGTGCTCAGGCTAATATGACCACAGTGTTAAACTCTATGACTTTTCTATGACTTTCTGTAACTAAATAAGTGTTTCCTACTAACGGAAAAGGTAACAGCTGGCTAGTTGAATGTTTGGCGAGGCTGTGGAGAAAAAACTGCTGGAAATCACCATTTAATGTGAGTAACAAAATATATCTGCAAAGTGACCCCTAAGGAAAAAGATCCCCTGACGTCCTCCAACTGCAGGACACCTATAAATTCTGTGATATTTAAACACCAAAAGAGTTTTGTTGTGTTCCTGAATCCTCCTTATTATACCACCTACACCTAGATATACACACCCTGTCAGATCAGCTACAACACACACACACACACACACTCACACACACGACATGACCGAGAGCTGTGCCGCTGAGGAGGACAGTGTGCTGGCCAGGTGACGGACACCGATATTATTTGTGCAGCAGTCAGCGGTCAATCAACCTCTCCTCTCCTCCCTCTATTTCCCCTCGTTCTGTCATCCGCCCTTTTCTCCCGCTGTTCTTGGCAGTGGTGGCGAAAAGATTTCTGGGGCTATCACTTTTCCTCTCGTCCTCCTCTTCTCTCCGTCGGTGAATCACTGCCTCTCCTTCAAGCACACCCTGGCTGTAAAAGGCTCACTGCTCTCCCCTTGGCAAGTTTTTGTTCTCTCCGTCTCTCCCTTCATGCCATTTTATCCGTTTATTCCTCTCTCAGTAAAATCCCCATTCTTCTTTAAATCCCTGCCTTGCTAGCTAGGGTCATGTGTAGTTATGAGCACTTTTTTTACACCGATTGGAATCTGGCTGCTTTTGTCGAGTCTCAAAAATATGAAATCACACAGAAAAACTGTTGAATATCAGATTCAAAAACATGTTTGAAGATGTTTTGACATTTGATTCAAATCAAGTTCTAGAGATGATCTTTTCCGTCAAATCAAAATTCTAACGTTCATCATTAAAAAAAGAAACAAACAACTGTGTCTGTCTGTGTGTATGGGTCTGTGTTGTCTGTCCCTGTCTGGTTCGGACCTGATCTGGGTTGGGTTTCAGGTGGCTGGGGGATTTGGGGGGAATTGACATGCTGTTCCTTTTTGTGCTTTCTTTCTCAATCCCTTCCCTTTTTCCTTCAAGCATCTTCTGTGGCTCGCTTTGTTAATTTTCACACTCTCTCTCTCTCTCTCTCTCTCTCTCTCTCTCTCTCTCTCTCTCTCTCTCTCTCTCTCTCTCTCTCTCTCTCTGTCTCTCTCATCTCCTCAACACCATCCTTCAAATTATCTTCCTCTCTCCTGTGCCCTGCTTTGGCGTCTAACTCTAACTCTCTCTCTGACTCCCTTGTGTCCTCTATTTTTTACGCCTGCCCACGTCCTGCACCTTCTTCTCCAGTCCCTCTGTCTGGTTCCACCTGCCATCTTTCTCATTTACCTCCTGAAACTCTTTTATCTTTTCTTATGCTCACCTCTCTCTTGTCTCTCTCGCTCTCTCTCTCCCCCTGTGTGGAAATGGTTTGTATTGATCCACTCTCCAACCGGGGAGAAGGTCAGGGGTTCACTAATAAAGCTCAGGGACAAAACAGAGACACACAAACACATGGGCGCACATACACACAGCAGACAAATATAGCCAGGTAACAGGGCTGTAGTGATGAATGGTGTATATGTGTGGGCGTCCACATCTTTTTAATAACAGAGCTGCTTCTAAAATCCCCAAACATTTGTGTTTACAGAAAAACAGCCACCATCTCACCGTACCCATAAACACATCACCCTGATGACGGCTACAAATATGAACCCAACACAGGGAGATGACAGACAGCCTGGCCATCCATCATGGCTGTGTGGCTAACAGCTGTCCAGCCCCTGGCCCCCTCCCGCCTTGCCCTCTTCACTGCTCCATGGCAGGGTCAACCTAAACGTATTCGCCCTCCACCCCCACATCACACAGCCTTTCCCACACTGCAGTCGAATGCAATTGAGACTTTGTAGCCTAGAGGTTAGAGAAACGCGTTTGAATTCCTTGAGTAGCTTGGAAAATCTGGGTGGGGTTCAGTGCCAAACACCAGTAGCTTATAGAGCTATGGATCAGGAGATTGGCAGTTTATATACCTAGATCAGCTGGAGAAATAAGGATAGGGAGATGACTAAGAATTAGTTCCGTAGGTTAGTCCTTTACTTATAGTCCAACTAATGCCACTAGTAGCAAATAGTGGAAGAATGGCTTCTATTGGCTGGCTAGTACAACTCTCAACTTCTTTTGCTATCTCACTTCTGCCGTCTGATTCAGCCTTGTCTGTGTTGCTTGTTATGTTTAGTCATGTTGCACAGCACCAGCTCCCACACTGAAAAATGATATCAGGCATCATAGGTCAGATATAAGGTCGCTCAGATCACTGACTGGGGTTAAGGTCAGTGGTGGGCAGCTGACATTAGGTCACTGCTTAGGGGCAACGTGGCAGACGTCATTAACCTGAGGCTGATCCCCCCCCAAGCCTTGCTGCTGTTGTGGGGTCAGCCAATCAGCTTATCTATGAGGCTATTACATCATCGTTGCAGACAGCTTACATGGGACAAGAGCTTTTTGAGAGGATGTTTAACTGGTGATACATTCTGAGTGTTAGTCGACTAAGAATTTCTTTAGTCGAGGACAGCCCTACATTTTTGTTTATTAAATTGTCAGCAATAACAGGTAAATGCATAGATTTCTGTAAATTAGGTAACACTGGGTGCCTGGGCAGCTCACAGACGCAGCGGCTGCAGGTTCAACTCCGACCTTCAGCCATTTGCTGCATGTCATTCCCTTATCTCTCTCCTTTCATGTCTAAGCTGTCCTGTCATAATAAAGGCCTACAAATGCCCCCACAAAAAATAAAAAATAAAAACAAATAAAGGTAACACAGTGCATTACAATGCTTACTGTCGTGCGTAGTCCCCCCCAAAAAAGTCTGAGAAAATAAAAGGATGTTCGCAGGTATACATATGTTCGCAATAGAGTGTGTGCTGTTGTGGAGTTCCTTAAGGTCTCCAGTGTTTGTGCATGCGTGTGTGTCTGTGTGAGCGGGATCCTCGGTAACGTATGCAGGGCCATGCATCGTGGATCAGTTAGTAAAAACCAAGACTAGCTCATACTATCCCTCAGGATCTCACACTGCAGAGCACTGAACCATACTGTGTGTATGTGTGTGTGTGTGTGCGTGTGCGAGAGCTACTCTTGAGTGACATTTCACAAATCCAGAGGACTGGGCTAATGATGTCCCCTGTCTGACTAAATCAAAGCGGTTGTGGGGAGAGGGAAAATGAGCAGAAAAAATGTGAAATAGAAGATAGCAGGAGAAAGAAGTAAGAGGTGTTGATACTATATTAACCAGTGCAGGCCTGTCTTCAGTGCCTTTTTTTAAGAAAAGGTACTGCACGTTTGCCAAAAGCAGTGGTGTCATACTTTTCTATTACACTGGTTCCTAAAGAGCCAACTAACGCTAATGCTAATGCAGTCTACATCGATGTCAACATTTTACCTTCGGAACACAATATTTGTGCCTTGATAAGTAAAGGGATTCACTATAAGGAAAAAGGCAGTAAAGAAAGTAAGTACTCTAGAGAACTCAAAAAGCAAAAAAGAGCAGATTTGAGCTTACCGAGTTGATGCAGGCGAGCTCCTTGTTGAGCAGCCAGGGTAAGGAGAGTTTCCCATATCCCTTGTAGCAGGACTGAATTCTTTCTTTGATCTTCTCTTTTATCCTCCTAAGGGTGAACAGGCACAATGCTGACTCTTTGGGTGGTTTGGCCCGATTCTTCTGACCCTGAGAGAAGACTGTGAAGAGGATGTCTTCATTCTCGGAGATCCCCAGAGAGTTGGCCAGCTGCCGGCCTGGACGAGCCAAGAAGGCATCCTGCACCAGGCGGTACTCTACCCCATCTTTGGTGCAGCCAATGGGGAACTCGACGTAGGAGTAAAACTTGGGGTCGTCCACGCAGAGGCGGACAATTTTCGAGGTGAAGAACTGCTCTCCACTGGCATCAGGTGAAGTCAATTGGGTATCCAGCTGCATTGTTAGATAATAGACAAACTGCTCGC
Organism: Perca flavescens; assembly: GCF_004354835.1. NCBI lineage: Eukaryota > Metazoa > Chordata > Actinopteri > Perciformes > Percidae > Perca > Perca flavescens. The sequence continues at coordinate 30,368,434 of NC_041334.1, read as the reverse complement.
TGCTGAAGCTGTATACATAATAGATGTCGAAAGCAGGGAACTTGGACAAAGTGTCAGAGGGAATCTTCAGCTGAGAGGAGACAAACTCATCCTGATAGACAAAGCTGAACATGTCTGCATTTTCTTCATTCTCCATCAGCTTGCGGCTGGACAATGTGGGGAAGTACTCAGACTTGCCATCGATGGGGGTTCCGATGAAAAGCTTGCTGGTCAGACTGTGGGGGGAGCTTATGATGACCCCGGACATGGTGCCCGACTCTGCCATACTGGAAAGGTAGTGTTCCTTGCGGTGGTGGGGCTCGCCAAGCTTAAAGAGGTCATCCAGACGTAGGAACTGGCAGATCCCCTGCGAGGTGCTGCCACAGGCAATGAGGCGGTTCTGTGCGTAGTCTATGAGAAGAAGCTTGTTCACATTGGGGGTCTGGGCCAGGTCATGAGGACAGGACTGGACACTGGGCGGAGGGTAGCACTTCTCATTGTCCACCACTGGGCCAGTCATGTGGCTGCGTAGTTTGGTCAGGTTGCTAGACAGCTTGAAAATCCAGTTGACAGCTCCCACGTAGACTTCTCCAGTTTTGTTGTGGATGGCCAGATGCGTAAGCCCCCACTCAGTAGGGGCAAATCGTTTGAAGGGCGGGGGTCGGCCTCCAGAGAAGGATGAGCTCATGATAAGCAAAAGCCCCAAGAGGAGAAACAAGTTCCCCTGGCCAGGGGAAGCCGCTGACCGAGCTAGGGGGAACATATCTGGGCCGTCTAGAGGCAAGGCTTAGGGGGTTGGAGAAGGAAAAAGAGAGGAGGAGAAGGAGGAGGAGTACAAGCTCTGGTACCAAGACCCAAGTCAGAATTTTCTTTTGTTTTATGCTCTTCTGTCAAGGAATAAGGGAGGACAGTTTTGAGGGAGAGAGAGAGAAGGATAAAGGGAGGGGCAACAAAACTCCTAATTCGCTGTCCTGTTCTTAGTGTTGCAAGTCATCATCAGGAACATCATCCACAGAGGCACGAGGTGGGAGCCCTGGAAGGCAGAAAGAAAAAAAGAAAACAGTGAGCGTATGAGAACATTTCCTATTGATTATGCATCAAGCAGGCAGAGACACAAATTGCACAGCCAAAATTAGAAGAAAAAAGTCAAGCTGACATTTGCCCCAGTGATAAATAAATAATATCAAATCAAGTCTGGAAGGCAAATGGGTGTCTGCATTTAATTATGAGTGAAGATAGCAGGGGGAGGCATGGGCCGATTATTAAAAGGCTCTGTATACATAACGGGAGTCTTGCTGGAATGAGTTATAGACTCACAACATTGAACTCTTTAATATTTCATAACTTTTAACTTTGCCATGGTGGCTTTGGAGGAGGCATGCGTTTGAAAAGGTGCCAGTGGGCACGGTTAAATTGACAGCAAGCAATTTATAGCCAAGTTTGCTCGAAGGCTTTCCTGCCATGGTTTCAATGGTATCAACACACTATATACAGTAACCCCTTATTGTAATTACGCCTGCAGTTCTGGCAACTGTATCCAGGCATCAGGCTCCCATGGCAGTACAGCAGGTCGCAGCACACACTGCCTTCCCTCAGGGAGCTACGATCACACAACATACTATACATCAGGACAAATAGAACTTAAGCAGAGATAAATATAAAACTCCCTTGACTGAGATGTATGCTGAAAATTCTGCATGATTCTTCTTTTTGAAAAAGGTCCCCAAATAACACAACACTCGTCCACAGCCAATCCTGCCCGGTCTCTTCAAACGTCAATCACAGTCCGTATACTCAAAACATGCCAGTCTCTTGCTATTCAGTTCAGACAGACAATTGTACTGCATCAAAAAGGCAAGTAGGTAGGTAACCTTTCCCCTTATGACGACATATAGGGAAGATTCCAGATTGGCCCATCTGAGCTTACTTTATCTCAAAGGCAGAGTAGGATACCCAGGCTGGGGGAACTCATATTAATGTAAAAAAAAAACTCAAAGTGAATTTTTCATGCCATGGGACCTTTAACGTAGCCCAACACTGCCCACATTTCAGTGCATATGGCCCAACTTCCTTCCTCACTGCTGTCGTTTTCCTCTCATACCAGCTAATTCTGATAAACGAAGAGCGGGGTCTTGGCAAATACACATTTACTTAGGTCTGCTTTCATTTACGAGCTTCTCCTGAATACACAAATATATTTCGCACAGCACAAACTGATACCCCACAGCTGGTATCTCTTGGCAACCTGGGATGCAGACAATGGAGGCAGTATAATAAAGGGCAGGAGTGAAATAATTTATAGGATGGAGGTTTTTTTACGTGTAAAAGGACAGGGAGGAGGAGAAAAGGGGGAGTCAAAAGGGAGAGTATTTGCTCCTTTGGGCGTCCTCCAACGGCAATACAATGATGATGAGGAGCAGGGTTTGCCGGGCCTGTGCTGCTGCTTGACAGGCCAATCATGTTCCTGCAATACTGGGACATCAGTTCTCCAGTAAACGCTGATTATGCAAAACAGGACACAACTCTCCCATGGACCCCATGCTTCAATTTCACCTTGACGATCAATGTGTCTGCAAGAAGGGCTGTTTATGACCACGCCAAATCAGAAAAGATGAGACACTATAGAGAGATGAGGAGGGTAAGAAGGGAGGGGGGTGAGATAAAGGAGGTAAAAACATAAGATAGAGATAGAGGAAAATCAAAAAAAAGAGGGGAAAGGCAAAGAGCAATGTGGGGTTTTCCTTTTGTTTTCTCGTTATCTTGGTTTGTGCCTCCTGCTCTCCATGCGGTGAGCCACAGGAGCAAGGCTCTCCGTCTATCAATCACCAAGCATACAGGTCAGCCAGTGTGGTCAGTTTACCAAGCACTGAGGGGTGAATGGGTGGCTGTTTTAAAACCCATTTTTGTTTTATACAGCTATCAGGCAGGTAGTATGTGTGTGTGTGTGTGTGTGTGTGTGTGTGTGTGTGTGTGTGTGTGAGTGTGAGTGTGAGAGAGAGAGAGAGAGAGAGGAAACACTGAAGGAGAAAAATGCCCTTTTGGAAGTATTGAAAGAATTAAACACCTCAGTAAGAGGAGTCATTAAATTGCACATCAATTTTAGTCGCCGCTGCTGCTGCAAATAGTGTGTGAGAGAGAAATGAAAGAGAGAGAGAGTGAGCAGGAGAGAAGAGAAATAGTAGTGGCGATGTTCATGGAATAGCAAACCATAGCTCAGCTGAGACAAAGCTGGCAAGGTTCAGGGAGAGGTGGTGTCATCCAATTTCCACAAATGAAAGGCCGGGACAAGACGTATAGGAGAGAGAAAAAAAGCAAGATGAGTAAGAGGAGCAAAGCAAGAAAAAAGAAAAGACAAAGAAGGAGAGGAGAAACTGCACGGAGAGAAAGACATAGAGAGAGGGAGCCAAACAAAAGGCAGCACTTCTGCTGCATTTTAAGTTAATCAGAGCTCTTCCTGCGCTTGAATCAAACACCAGGGGAGCCCCGGGGATTGAGCTACCTCAATGTGGTAACTGCAGACAGAAGGGCCTGAGCGGCAGTTATCAGATATACCCTCACTCGCCACTCTGTGAGATTAAAACGACTCGAAGCAGACAGCGGCCCCTTCGACATAAGCAGCCGCAATAAAGTGACGAGCCAGCCTATAAAAAAAAACTAATTTCTTGCTCAACGGTACAGTCGCGCTGCGTGACAAGAGCAGATGCCAATTTAAAGCGCGGTGGCACGTCGGCAGGCCGGCTGCCTCATTTGCCTTTGTCATTTCCAAGTGAGGGAAGTAGAATGAGGGAGCGGCCAAATGAGAGAGCCTGATAAAGAACGAATGAGACTGTGAAAAAAATAAAAAACGTCCCTACAGTAATTCCTTTTCATTTAGGCCAGCCACGGCTTGATGTAAGTGTGAATCGCACAACAAATTGCATCTGGGGGTCTCTGGCTGCTTGTTATCTATCCCGGTAATAAGACAATGACATCACAACACACATTAGTGAAGTAATGTCTTCACAAATGGGCCCCCAACTACCTCTTTCTCAATCCCTCCACTTCCACCCCGACATGGCAGAAATGCCCAACTGTTGAGGACATAGGCAATCACTTAGCTTCTTATATACGTTCTTCTTTTTTTCTTAAATTCCTCCATTTTCTCTATACCTCCGTATCCCTCTAAACCCTCTTCAATTTCAATTTCCTCCAGAGCTAAAGTGAAATGGTGGGAAGACTGCTGAAACAAGGTTGTGAGCCATATCTGGCACCATCAAGGAAAAACACGTCAATCATTTTTGGCTGGAGCGTGTCTGTGGCTTTGGGAATGGGCAGCCACCATATTGGGGGAGCCGGGGCCGTTATCACATCAGGGAAAAGCATTAGAGAGGACGGGCTTTAAGCGGCCAAGTTGATTGGATTTGATATATATATCAATTGACAGGACTGTACTGTGTCCCTATGGGCAATGGGAATTGAAATAAGGGATTGAAAAGGAGGGAGAAGACATAACAGAGGAGGAAAAACTTAGAAAGGAGGGATCCTTCAGCCATACTATATTTTGCTTATTTGGCTAAAGAGTGGCGGAAATCCTGAGAAGAGATCAGGCGGTGGTGTGTTCTCATGTACGTTTGTGAGGACATTTCAGAGGCTGGTCAGCTGTTGGTGACTCTTGTGAGCGGAGCTGGATCAACTCTCCCTCTTCTCCAAAGCAGATAAACCTGTCCGTTTAGATAATGGTCACTCCTCAGCCCTAGAGCTGTGCTGATTTATTGCCGGTGGCATATCAATTACAGCACTCGCCACTGGAGGGGAGAAAGAGGGGGAGAAGGTGGCAAGAGAGGGATGCTGATGAGGAAAGAAGAAGAGCAGCACTCAGACAAATCCTCTACCCTCTGCACTGCATCACAACATGTGGGTCACATCTGGGATAAGAAGACGAGGTGAGAGGCTGGAATTGAGGGTTTAAAGTAAAAGGGAGATGGATGTGTGAGAATAAGGGAATACGACTATGAAAACTAATGCAAATTCTCAAGACACACAAAGTCTCATATATGCACAAAGTCAATTACTGTAACTCAACCATAGCATAATTCACAATTTGGAGTTCACTGAAAGCAATATGATTTAAAAGACACACACTGGGTGCACTTCAACCCAAACACACAAACTGCATTTCTTCTCCTCTGTGCACAAAATGGTCTATATATACACACGCGCGAAAAAAGATGCAAAAGAACACAAGGAATTATGCACATGCAAATCAAAACACATGTACAAAATCCACTCTATCTTAATCACCCCCCCTCATCACTCTGCAGCCAACACACTCCAAAGATTGGAGATTGCCTAGGGGAGGAAAAAGAGATGGGTGAGGGGTGGGTAAAGGATTGAACAGCACAAGGAGGTGGCAGGAAGCGCGTGGTGTGGTGTGGTTGGTTAGGGAGGAGGTAAAATAGTAGGGGGGCCAAACCCTGAAGCCTTAATCCTCTCCCAGGGTCTGCCTAATCTCACCGCCACTATCTGCATATATGAAGAATGGATTACCATCCCCCGTCACACTGACGGATGGATGGATTGAAGCAAAGGAATGGGTCTCAATCCCTGGACAGACAAAATACTCACAGACAGACACACTCACAGACAGACAGACAGACAACAAGTCTGACTGAAGTTATTGCAGGGTAGAGGATGTGGGTTGCTCTCCAAACTATGTTGGTGCTTTGAGCAACTACAATCCCAGGCCTGTGCTCAGACACACATCACTCTCCAGGTAGGAGGGGGGGCTTTTCAGACCACCAATCTAAAGCTGAAACAGACAGTCCTACCAAAAACTCAAATCTCAACACCGCAACAAAGCAATCGGCTGAGGGTTATCAGAGAATGTTCCACTGGAATATTATCAAAACATATATAAGGCCATTAGTCAATGTCCATGAGATTTTTGTTCATAAAAAGGTCCCTCCTTTTTAATAACTGAATTACAGCTGAATTACAGCAGAATACGTATTAATAACCGAGTATGGATAGTATTTCTAGAGTGCCCTTGGGGGCAATATAACCAGAAACCGTTGGCCCAAGATCTGATATTAATTTTTGTGTCATTCCTTCATATCATTACTTTATTAACAAGAAATTTGACAAAAGGGCATTTAGTGATGAAAAAAGAATATCCAAAATACGAGCAAGCACTTTTTAAGTGCCAAATTCAACTGTCCCTATATCGTGTTCAAATCATCCAGCAAGCCAAGACAAATTTCAGAGGAGGTAAGACCAATTTTCAAGAGGTCGGACAACAAAGCAGTATTATATATATTGTGGTATCTTGTATCATTTCCTTCCTGCCTTGGCTGGGGGAACAAGCTGACTGGCAAGTCTTAAGGCGTATAAAAAGTCCTTATGAGTTCTGTTTAAGTGCCAACATAAATCTGTTTAGCGGAGGACAAGCGCTGGTGCCCTTTTTCTGTGGCAGGTGGCCTGCCAAAACAAATGCCCTGTTCCAGAGTACAAAAAGTGTGTGTGTGTGTGTGTGTGTGTGTGTGTGTGTTAGAAAGTCAGGCACCGGAACAAGCCCCTTGTCTTTCAAGCATCTTGCTGGGCAGACTTTCAAGCCATCAGCCCAGCTGAAGTGATAAAACCTGATCTTGACCGCTCTAGTACCTACCCTTGACGTGAAGGAGTTGAGAAAAAGCTACGGAGTAGAAACACCGGTCTCAGACATCGTCCTTGCTTTGTTCTACATTAGTTTTCCCCAAGTACGTTAGCCAAAAATACTTTCTTTACAGCAGACGCTTTGCAAGCTGTTCAGCTGTGTTCCATGAAATAATGGAATCCAGAGATTGTAAAATGTTTTTGAAAGTATCATGAGCCACAGGTTCATAAAACACATAATAATAAACAATCCTTAAAGCATGAAAAACAGATTTAAAGACTTTGCACCACAGCCTTTTGTGTTAGCCTGTTAATCTGTAATAATCTGAATTATGGCACTTATTTTCACTGTCATGCTGCCATTTGTTTCCCAGGCTTGAATCAGTAGCCTGCACAAGGACGAGGGTAGAAACTGCCAGACAATCCACTCCCACATTCAAGGGCTGAAGTGGCAATAAGTACAAGGACAACTGCTTATCTGACACCCAATGTGCCTTATGGATAACAGATGTGTGTGTGTGTGTGTGTGTGTGTGTGTGTGTGTGTGTGTGTGTGTGTGTGTGTGTGAGTGAGTGAGTGAGTGAGTGAGTGAGAGAGAGAGAGAGAGAGAGAGAGAGAGAGAGAGAGAGAGAGAGAGACAGCTGCCACTCCTAGACAGTAGACAGACTGTGGGCACTACATCACACACATTCTTCCTCTCCTCATTCCCTGTTTCAATAAACTCTCACACACTCGTGTTTTTGGAGCTAAATGGGATTATATGACGACAGGCATTACTTCAGACACGTATGTATACAAATGTCCTGTTCCAGAGTACAAAAGTAGCGTGTGTGTGTGTGTGTGTGTGTGTGTGTGTGTGTGTGTGTGTGTGTGTGTGTGTGTGTGTGTGTGTGTGTGTGTGTGTGTGTGTGTGTGTGTATGCGCGCGCATATGCGCCTGTGCACTGAGGCTACAGTTGTTCCTGCTCTGCCTGCATTTGTCGAAAATGACAGAGGGAGGAGGAGATTGTCGTCTACTGTGTGTGTTTAAGATGAGGCCATAAGAGTATGGAACACCACACAAACATACACCATGGCAACACTGACACCAGCTTCTGCAACTTGAACTCTGAACCCGACCGCAGGCGATCTCACACTAAGTCCGCTCCAAACTGGAAGCAGAGGGAATGAGCCGAGAACAAACCTCAGAGTGGAATTCATCACCTCATCAAACAAACACACACCGTGTATATTTGTGTGTGAAAAGTAATCCGTTTTGTCTGACAGGTGTGTGTGCCCTACCTTATCCTTCAAATCTAATTTCACTTTACAAAGCTAGCCTTATGCTAGCATTCTGTATCAAGTATAGAGTGAAACAGCCATTGTGTTTTGAACACTTTCTAAGCAGCTCGAGGTAGTTGGATAGTGAACGGCACCATCTCAGTGCTCTGAACAGTTTATGAATATTGTGTCTGAATTGGCTGGTGAACAAACGGTTCAGCGCCCCAGGGTGTCTCCGAGGCATGCAGCCCTCGTCATTCCAGTGAAGAGCAGACAGACAGTATTTGTCTCTCTTTATATCTACCCCAGTCCTCTCACCTTTAATTTCCTTCTCTCAGTTTTGCAAACACAGCACACATATCTTTTTGTATCTCCTCTCGTCACATTTTCCACCCTTTATGCCTCATAGCAGTGTAGAAAGCCAAATAAGAAACAAACTGTTCAAACACCACCATTTATGGCGACCACAACAAGCTAAAGGAGCAAACATTTTCGACACCCCATTTCCTCTCTCAGGGGGGAAATTCCTGGAAAAACAAAGGGCTTCAATTCAGCTGCAAAGACAGAATGAACCAGCGATCGCATAAAACCTGCCCACATTTTAAAAAGGGAACACGCAGACACACAAACCGACTGATGCAGGCACCGTCAGATTAGTGGTTTACTCTTAATCTCTCGCCTGTGTTTGTGCGACTGGGTCTTTCTTTTCATGGCAAATCCTGTGTGCGTGAGCGTGTGTGTGTGTGTGTGTGCGTGTGTGTAGGTTGGAGAGGTAGGCAATATGTAGGTCAAGGCCGCAATGGGCCCCGATACAAGTCACTAAGTAATGCATTTGTGCAGTTAGTTCAACGTTTCAATACTGGCTCACCAAAGCAATATTACACTGAGCCTGTACTATTGTCTGTAGCATAAAGCTAATGCTGTTTCTGTTTGACATGGCTTTAGGAAAACGATCACAGCCAGTGATGACATCCAACAGCAGGTTGTTAATGTAGCATGAAGTTATCCTCGATGCACAAGTACATAATATCCCCATGTTTCCACAACAGCATTAAATCTTATATTTTAGAATGAAATTAACAAAAATGTAATACCTTAAAATATTGCACACTTAAGAAGAACGCCTAGATTTTAGCTACATTCACATGCTATTATAGCTTTTCTTCTTCATTTCTTCCATTCATAGCCTTGCTCAATGCAACACACTAGCTAAGGCTTTACTTGGTCTGGCATGACCAGTAGCTTATGGTGGAGAATGCTAGCTAATGTAGCAGCCACATCTAATTAGCCTACTGTTACAAGGTGCAGTTTTATGTCAACAGACCTCAAGATAGCAATGGAGTGGTCTGTGTGTCTCAGTGACACACTGGGTACAATCTTGTAAGACAGCCAAGGCTTGGTTAAATAAACAAAGCTCTGTGAAATTGAGATGTGAGAGAACCTCACCCAGAAAAGAGACAGAGGCGTGGGAGAGACTCCCCCTCTTTACCTGCACTGGGATGCTTGGGTTCTGTTGGTCAAGGGGAACAGTCTGAGCAGATTCAAAAACTAAAATGCAAAGTCAGTAAACTAAACTAAACTAGGTCAGGTCAGGTTAAGTACAATCATAAGACATAATGCAGATACTGTATGTGAAATGAGACACCCTGGTAAGCAATTTAAAGCTTGTGTAAAGGGGCCCAGACACTAGCAAATAATACAAAGATATTTTAGGAAACTACCCTGTGGAGTGTGAATGGTACTCCGGGCACTCCTATTGCTATTTACAAACCCAGCAAGCATCTACATGCCCCCCCTCCATAACTTGAATCAACACTGAGCAATGCCAGTTACTCACAACAAAAAGGTCAACCACAAACAACCTTGTGGTTTTCCAACAGTCAGTCATTCATACCACCAATCAAGTTGTGGTTTGAGCTTTCTAAGATGGTTGGTCAGGTGATGCCATGAAACCACAGGCGAGGACAGGTTCAGTCAGTGGACTGACAGTGAAGTAGGACCCAAAATGGTAAACGGAGGATATCACTGAAGATTATCAACGGGCCAAAACATAGTCTTTATACTATATTTAAGACATATTGTGGTTGGTGACTGACAAACTGATCAACTGATACTTATTAACGGGCATATGTTGTAAGCTCATGACAATATATTTTTTTATAAAACTTTAAAGTGCACTGAAATTATAAAATATGTCCTGTATATAAGGGGTGTACATTATATAAATTACACCAATCCATTAATAGACTGTTTCGAGCTCTTTCTGTTCCAACATAACCGGCTCATTCCTCCATAGCGCTGCTTAGATTCTCCCTGCTGAGTTCACTATAATGGATTGCAGCCCACTCTGCTCCAAACAGCCTATTACCAAACACTGCTGTCCTCAAATGCAACTCCCTCCTTCCTACTTTCTCTTCCTCACACCCTCTATTTATGAGCCTGACTGATCCTTGACACCCAGAGTGCTGGGGTTGGCTTGTGCTGCACTGCTTTGTAAAAACTCGCCAGTGTTGACTGTTGTAAAAACCGGCATGCCATCATAAATGCTCTCTCTAAGGTCTGAGGACAATGCTGTTGATGGTGGTAGTGTGTGGAAGAGGAGTCGCTTTAAGGAGAAAGGTATTAAAAAGAATCACTGTCTCCTTTTGTTTTAATGGCGCCATAAAGCTAGCCTCCCTTCCTTGAACCTAATGTTTCCAGATTAAGTTTATGTGAACTGCCAACATTGTCAGTACTAGTTGAATGGTCAGCTCTCCCTGGGATTGCACAAGTATTTGTTGAAAATGATGAATCCACTGTAAACCAACAGCAAGAGCAGCAGCTAATGAGAAACTATTTCAAACTGCTGATGTCAACTCAGTGTTTCCTCTAGGATTATATTTAGCAGGGGGGGCAGATCTGTCGGAACCCCCCCCCATTTCCCGCGCCCCGCCCCGCCGCCAAATGTTTTATGTATTAAACAGAACGGACACTTCGCTGCAACACAAACAAATATATTTATTCACCACTATTCACACACAATGAGGCATATTTTGATTTCGTTTTGATTGAATTGTATTTTTGAGGAACTGTCTACAAAATTAATTTTACAAGAATTCTTCATAGGGAAACCAAAACCATTCATAATGAAACTAATTGCATATTTGCCTCAGTGGCAAAGTTGGCAGCCTTGCTGTGTGCATTTGATTTTTCTTAGCTTTTGGAAAAATAACTCCAAGGCTCGGTTATAGGGGAATTCAGAAAGAGGTGGCCCATTAATGCGGAGTAGCAAGCATGCTGCTAGATGGTACTTCTGTGGCCTGGACGGTCATTTTGACCGTTTGGAAATTTATATTTGTAATAACTTTGCTAAATAAAAAAATACAATCCTGCTGGTACCTGACTTTTCCTAAAATAGTCTGTATTTTCATTTAAAATTGTTTTTAGGCTATATACATTACACAAAAGGCAAAGAAAATACAATCACTTTTACCTATTTTGGCGATTTTCACGTTTTTTTTTTAAAATCTTTTGCGTGGTTGAAGATGCATCTTGGTTGCTTAGTAATAATCATAGTCTCTGTCAGAGAAACGTAACTAGCGGTCTCGAGTAACAAGTGTGGGCATTAAGGGCATTAAGGTGGTAGCCTAAGTGGGCAAAAGAGAGACAGAGAAAGAGGAAGCAGACGTGTTGCAGATGCAACCGGAGCAGAGTTGGTGGTTATTCATTTTATAACGTCGGCCCTGGAGGTAATGAGTCTCCCCTGGTTTTCTGATCACGGTCGGAAACGAAGCGATGAGGAAAGGTTAACACGCTGAAGATTTTAACAGCTTATTAACGTGCGCTTGTTGCCCCGTGTGCGCTGATGCACTCATCTGTTGACATTTCCGAATGCCTTCCTACAGTTGCTTAATAAAAAAGGGCTTTCCGCACAAACAAACGTAGCCTACATGTGTCATTAGTATGAGGGAAAAAAATGAGATTTTAACTGTGTCGGGCTCGGACACAAATGTCTTAATGCCTGTCGGACTCGGGCCCGATCCGGACTCTAATGGGCCGAAGGCAAAGCCAGAGTCGGTAACGCAGCCTACGGCGTAGATGGACTCTGTTCTGAATCAGAAGAAAAGCAGCAGGCGCCGTATGCCTACACGTAGCCTAGATGGCCGGTAGCTGTCTACGTGTTCATATAACTTTATACATGCTACAACTGGCTGGAATCATTGCACACATCCTCTCCAAGGAGTGCACCAGCTGTAAAATGTCCCAGAGGAAGTTCATGCAGCAACTGGCAGAGGAGCTGGGAGCGGAGTTTATGGAGGGAAAAAAAAAGGGAAGCGGCTCACAAGCTGCGCTGCGCAGCAGACACCAAAACGGTTAGGTTAGGTTATAAATGTTATTAATTGTTATTTGGCTGGAATTATGTTGAATGAATTTCCCACAATGTGTTTCGGGACATAAATGTATGAAATAATCACGGTTTAGCCTACTATGCCATGATATGATATCAAGGGCGTTGTACTGAATCAACAGCCACGTGCAATTTAGCTAGCAGGTGAAGGTGAAACTAAAAATGTGCAAGCACTATAGACTAATACAGGCTTAAATGAACGGACAATATAAGTTAGGCTATACGACTTACAGTTCTCAAGGATGCACACATGCCATCTCAACCGGGTCCTCCGGACAGCCTGTCTCTTTTTTCTTTCTCCCTTTTCTCTGAGTGGCACGCGTGCCCACTCGTGTTGTGAGGCGCGTGTCCACGCTATTCTGCGACTCTAACAACCACTGCTGATAGACAGCATTTTTCTGATACCGTGGCGGGAGAAATCTAACCGTGGCGGACCGCCACTTGCCAATCAACATAGAGGAAACACTGCAACTCCAAATTGACATTATTCTAAGGCAAGAAAAAACTAAAAGAAAGTCCAAAGTACAGTCTGCTCTTGGCTAGGGCTGGGCGATATGGACCAAAAGTCATATCCCGATATATTTTGGCTGAATATCGATATACGATATATATCCCGATATTTTTTCCGCAAAGTAAGAGCAAATGTTTCAGTTTGTTTTAGTTTTTTCCAACGTTTTAAATTGTAAAATTTTTCTTCTACACATTTTCAGCGCTTATTTCTACATCCTATATTTTCTGATATAGGGCTGGGCGATATAGAGAAAATCAGATACCATGATATTCTTGACCAAATACCTTGATATCGATATTACGGCAATATATTCTAGAGTTGACAGTTGGTGCGCTCGCAAAATATCTTCACACTTAGATTTTAGATAAATAATCATTAATAATAGAACAGCTAGAACAGTCTGGTAAGTTCAGAAAAGTACGTCACTTCACTGTAATGCAGCCTTTAAAACCAGGAAAAGACACTTATGTCATATCACGATATAACGATATCCAAAATCTAAGACGATATCTAGTCTCATATCACGATATCGATATAATATCGATATATCGCCCAGCCCTACTCTTGGCCATGTCATATCTGGGGCTAGAGCTGGGCAATATATCAATATTATATTGATATCGTGATATGAGACTAGATATCATCTTAGATTTTGGATATCGTAATATGGCATAAGTGTGGTCTTTTCCTGGTTTTAAAAGGCTGCATTACAGTAAAGTGATGTCATTTTCTGAACTTACCAAACTGTTCTATTATTTGCCTTTACCCACTTAGTCATTACAGTGGGGGAAATAAGTATTTGACCCCTTGCTGATTTTGCAGGTTTGCCCACTTACAAAGAATGCAAAAATCTACAGTTTTAATCATATGTACATTCTAACAGTGAAAGACAGAATCCCAAAGAAAATTCCAGAAAATCACATCATATGAATTTATTAAAATTGATAACCATCTGATGAGGAAAAACAAGTATTTGACCCCTTGGACAAACAGCAAGTATTCTGGCTCCTACAAGCCAGTTAGTCTTTCTTTAAGACACAGCCCCAATCCGAACCAATTATCTACATCAAATACACCTGCCTCACCTCGTTACCTGTATAAAAGACACCTGTCAACACCCAAACAACCAGCATCCAACATCACCACCGTGGGCAAGACCAAAGAGCTTTCTACGGACATCAGGGACAAGATTGTTGATCTGCACAAGGCTGGGATGGGCTACAAGAGAATCGGAAAGCAACTTGAGAGAAAAGATCAACTGTCGGTGCAGTTATCAGGAAATGGAAGAAGCACCACACCACCGCCAACCTCCCTCGGTCTGGGCCTCCACACAAGATCTTGCCTCGTGGGGTGTCCCTGATCATGCGAACGGTGAGGAATCATCCCAAAACCACAAGGGGGAACTGATGAATCAACTGAAGGCAGCTGGGACCACAGTTACAAAAGAAACGGTTGGTAACACACTACGCCGTCATGGATTGAAATCCTGCAGCGCACGCAAGGTCCCCCTGCTCAAGAAGAAACATGTACAGGCCCGCATGAAGTTCGCCATTCACAACCTGGACGACTTAGAAGAGGCCTGGAAGAAGGTGATGTGGTCAGATGAGACCAAAATAGAACTTTTGGCCTCAACTCAACTCGTCGTGTTTGGAGGGCAAAGAACACCGAGTACAACCCAAAGAACACCATCCCCACCGTTAAGCATGGTGGTGGCAACATCATGCTTTGGGGTGCTTTTCAGCCAAGGGGACGGGACAACTCCATCGTATTGAGGGGAGGATGGACGGGGCCATGTATCGTGGAATTCTGGACCGACATCTCCTTCCCTCAGTGAGAGAGCTGAAGATGGGTCGAGGATGGGTGTTTCAGCACGACAACGACCCTAAGCACACCGCCAAAGCAACAAAAGAGTGGCTGAAGAAGAAGCACATCAAGGTTCTGGAGTGGCCTAGCCAGTCTCCAGACCTGAATCCGATTGAAAATCTTTGGAGGGAGCTTAAAATCCGAGTTGCCAGGCGACAACCTCGGAACCTGAATGATTTGGAGGCTGTCTGCAGGGAGGAGTGGGCCAACATCCCTGCCGAAATGTGCACAAACCTTGTCACCAACTATAAAAACCGTTTGACATCTGTGCTGGCCAATAATGGCTTTTCTACAAAATATTAACATGCTGTTTGTCCAGGGGGTCAAATACTTGTTTTTCCTCAACAGATGGTTATCAATTTTAATAAATTCATATGATGTGATTTTCTGGAATTTTCTTTGGGATTCTGTCTTTCACTGTTAGAATGTACATATGATTAAAATTGTAGATTTTTGCATTCTTTGTAAGTGGGCAAACCTGCAAAATCAGCAAGGGGTCAAATACTTATTTCCCCCACTGTATATCCACATTACTGATGATTATTTATCAAAAATCTCATTGTGTAAATATTTTGTGCACTATGCTACAATATCGTTGAGTTATCGATATTGAGGTATTTGGACAAAAATATCGTGATAATTGATTTTCTCCATATCGCCACTGGTTTTTGTGTTGATGGGAAGAAAGTATCGAAATACACGTCTATAGATACAGACCATCTAAACCAGAATCCTTTTTTATTTCCCTTTTGAGATTACATTATTAAGAGACCAACATTGGACCTTAGCACTTCAAAGACTTGACACAAGTCCAAATCTTAATCTAAAATCTAGCTCATGTCTTCTCAGCTGTGAATTCTTTTGGTGCTCCATCACACTTGATATGGTCTCCACTTATTAAGTTTATTGAAACAGACAGACAACTGACCATCTGCTTTATGTTTTCCCTGCAGTCTGAATCATTACGTCATCTAGGCTAGTACCAGTTACGCAAATAAATGTCCTGCTTTGTTGTAATGACAGCGCGCAAGCAAAAGCACTTAAATACACACTGGCAAACTCACACAAACAAATACACACAGTGTATCTGGGCTGTTTCACTATTGACTCGGACAGCATATTTATCCATCTTAGTCTATTAAGGCCCATACTGTTTCCGGATGTGTGCTATTGAGGAGTATTAGTAACCATATCATTGGATATGACTGCATGGCTTTATCCTATGCTCTAAATGCTTTAAGACAGGCGTGTGGCTTGTGTCACACGGTGTTTAGCAGATGTATGTCCACAGATGGGTCACAATACATTAGGGTTAGGCTAATGCAGATGTCTCTGCTTGGGGCAATTCTTTAACAGGAAAACAGTCGTAAAACAATGTGAAAACTCATGTAAATGGACCATGAGTCTATAATAAAGGCTATCTATCTATCATGTAAGATGTTGTGGATGCTAAAGGTCAACAGACAGAAGGTCTCCAACATTTTTATGCATGCAGGTCATAGTTTATTTGGAAATTAGAGATGCACCATTTACAACTTTCTAGGCTGATTCTGATTTCCGATTTTTCATTGAGTTAGGCCAGCCGATACCAATTTTAGCCGATTCCGATTTCATTTTTTCTAACCACTTTACAGCACACACAAATATGTATTTTCTATCTTTTCTTTAATAGAACATTTGACACAGAACATTTGGAACAGATCACTATAAAATAGAACTATATAAATTACTCCTGGTGTTGGAAATTCACACACATCTAAAGTGCAATGTTAGAACCATTTCCTTCTTTTCACATCCATTATCCAACTAAAAAAATTAGATTTTGGTTATTGGGGTCGTCCCTCCACGCCCTACTTTTTCCTTGCAGGTGTTGCATATTGCAAACGTGTTATCTTCTGCACACAAGCTGAAGAATTTCCAAACAGCTGACATGTTGCAGGTTAATTCACGAGGTTTCCTGTTTCTCCTTATTATGTGCAAGAATAGCGCAGGTACGTGTGACACGGCGGAAAAGTTGAGGGAAAGTAAGAGACTGTGCTGTCGCGTCCGTGTGTGTGTGCGTCCTTAACAACTGTAACTCGAATAACTTATGTTGGCAGTTAATTGTAGCATTGACCGGCGTGAAATCGGCATATGTCAGACTGACCTGCCGGTCGCCGGTCCTGGCCGAGCACGTGAAAACCGCCGGTCTATTGGTGCATCGCTTACTGGAAATAATTTCTCGTTCCCTGTATATTTCAATCTGAAGAAATGAGGTACTGAACACTTTTGTTCTGCATAAAAAAAATCAAGAAAGACTCCACAAGGCTCAACAATGAGCCAATCTGCCACCCCAAAACACACTGACACTGACCCAACGTGGTCCAACTCAGTACAACATACAGGAAGATTCCCAACAGCATACACACCCAACAAAGACGTTGCCATGTCCAGGAATTCAGTGTGACAGTACCATTCATTTTGTTTAAACAGCACTGTTATATCCGAGTCATGTGAGGCCAACGCCAATTATCTTCAGTCGCGCCATTGTGGAGCTGAAACAAAGGAAGCTCGTCTATCCCAACTGTTTTAAACTCAGGAGATATTCAAGCCAACAGACAGTGAGTGTGTGTGTGTGTGTGTGTGTGTGTGTGTGTGTGTGTGTGTGTGTGTGTGTGTGTGTGTGTGTGTGTGTGTGTGTGTGTGTGTGCACTCCCATGCATGGTGTTCAGCGATGAAAGAATAGGGGCTTGTGAGCTCAGACGATTTCCTGTCTTGTCCCAGATCATCGGCACATACTGTATTTCTGGTGAAGCGCGACACACAGCGCTGCATGCATCACTGCTTCACTATAGAGGCGGCTACAGAGACAGAGACAAAGGCTGGTGTGTAAATGTGGGTGTGTGAGTAATACCTTATTCGCAAACAGGTAGCCTAGTTTTTAGTAGTTAACTACAACACATACAGTAACGCCACTTTCGAGATAACGCTTTGTCCTCTCTTTAACTACATAAGAGACTAAATGTACATTCAATGATGTTTACTGACTAAAATCTTCTCAGGAAAGATAAAAAAAATCTAACTGAGATAGGAGGCTGGAGAAGAGAATGTAAAAATATAACAGAGAAGAGGGAGATTGAGTGAGAAAGGTTGTAATTGAGGAGAAGAGAAAGAAAATAGTGCAAAGGTGAAAAGGCAAGGTGATGGAAATAAAGAGAAAAGAGAGAGATACAGGGGTGAGATGAGAGGAGTTGACGATACCTTTTCAGATAGCCAGCGAGGTGGAAGCAGGAGGAGTGGAGAGAGATAAGAGAAGAACAGTCTGTGCATGTTCAGCTAAAAGGGAAACTTTGTTTTTTTCTCAGCTTAGTGGGCAACTGAGTGCCTGTCTGTCACGTAACTATACCCAACACCACTTCAACTCAGACTAAGTAGGCCCACTTCAAAACAATACTCTTCATGGTGCCGCACTACAACTAGGATTCCACATTTTTAGAGTTTTAATCGAGTGCTTTAATAGTCACGCATTTATCATGGAATTTAAATAAGAGTAGCTGGGAATCATTTTGTAATGGCTGAGACCTGTTTGGTATACTGTATTAGACAGAGAAACCAAGGTCTCTCAGCTGATTTTAGCCTTGAATTCATCTTTTATTATTATTTCCACATAGACACAAAATTCAAGTCACCCAGTCGGGCTTCGGAGACATCACTCCTCTGTACCTCACCGACCATCACAGCCTGCAGCTTTTTTTTTTCTAACCTGTGTGCAGGATATCCTTTAAAAACAAGTTTTGTCATTGTGAAAATGACACACAATGAAAGTCTTTTTTTGTCCTTATGCTAATCAAGTTAACTATTAATATTAATATTATTAAAAAATAATATTCTCTCTGTTTAAGAAGAATAAACATATATCAAAATAAATGGGCATAATAAAACAGTATTAAATATAATGTGGGAACTGCACTTTTATAAAATGCTATTGCTTATAGCTACATGTTGTAGGTTGTATCTAGCAAAAGGAAAACCGATTGGGCTACAATCTACAAACCTTTCTACCAAGACGTAAAACTATTTTCTAAGCAAATATAATCATTCATTGTATGTACTATTGTATCAAACTAGCATTTGTTATATGAGAACACGTTAAGGTTTTGATGAAGGTAGAAACAACTGGAAGCCACAGTCTACCAACTTTTCTACCAAAATATCCCTCCCCAGGCCAAAACGTCTAAGTAGAATTCCTGTCTTCAGTCCAACACATCCATTTCCTGATCAGAGCCTTTTGGGAGGCGCCTGGCTGTTCTTGGAGCCCTCCCAAAAAGGAAGGGCCGGGCCTACTTGTCGATCCAGAAGGACGAGTAACATCAGCCATTGTGACTCAGACACAGGGCAGACACGGGGAGGGAGCAGCGAGATTCAACACAAGACAAAAACACACAGAAACCTCGAGCACATGTTCATTAGGTCATATTACGGAGACTGTCTCTCAACTTGGCAGACCGCACAATTAATAAAGCTGCCGCTAGCGTACACGCGACCTGCCTGTGTGTATTCTGTGGGTGTCCGACGGCCTTTGTGTCCGTCTAAGTTTACATTAGACGTTCCCTTGTCTAAATGTGGCAGAGGGAGGGAAGAAACTGTGAATGAAGAAAAAAAAAAAAAAAAAAAAAGGAGAAACAGGCGGATGAAAGACAAAGCGAAAAGTGTGTCCAAAGAGCTTGTCAGAGTTGTTACAGCAACAGGGCCCAGGACGAGGTAGAGCTTCGGGGAGGATTACAACGGATACGGAGAGAAAGAAAAACACAGAGGCAGAAAAGAGAGAAATGTGAGCACAGAGGTAGAGAGATAAGGGGAGACTGGTAGGAGCGGGGGAAGATGAGAGGAAGAGTGGTGAGTGAGAGGAATGCCAGAAAACAAAGAGGGGAGGAGAGAAGACAGGAGAGACGAGGGACTAAATATATCAGCGTCTCGTTCAACACAGCAACTGGATATGAAAAGTCTTCGGCATAACTGTGGCTTATAGGACACCCGCCGCACTGGATGCTACAGGCCTGAAGCTGCACACATGCCCTTCTTGTTGTACGCTTGCCAACTTTTTGACATGAGAATTTAGAAGGAAGACAAACTTCTCTCTACAAAAGCCCCACACAGAGTGTCTCCTACAGAGAAGATGAATAAAACTGGCAATTTTAGTCTCAGGTCTGAATATTGCTGTGCATGGCAGACATAGCCTCACTGGGGGGCACAATCATAGCAAGATAGGAAATACTCTGCTCCCTGTGGTTTTAAATGTGTTTAAATGTTATTTGCCCCAGTCTGATTAAGTCTGCCCTCTGTTTCTATTGCATTCCAGCCTGCTGAATAAGCGCCTCGCTCCATCCTCCTCTGCACACCCACCCTGTGCATTCTCAGTCGGCAACAAATATATCACACCGATACTGGCCAGGCAAGTGACCTGCCATGTTCCATGGTCCTCCAGGGACCTACTGCCACTCATAACTCCCCAATCCCTCGCTTATTTCAGCCACTCACCGCCACTTTCAAAGTAGATTGAAAATATGTCCGAGGCGTTATTTGAGAGCCATTATCGTACATTGTTTAGATATTTATGCAAGCTAGGTCTCTAGGCTTCAAAGTGAAGTAGATGCAGTCGGTAATGATGCAAGAAATGTTGGGATATATGCCACGCTTGGAAGTGTAGGTGCAAAAATGGATGGAGCACAGACATGGGGGCTTTTAGTTTTTGAAAATGTATAGCCGTATAGGACGGGCACGGTAGCAATATTGAAGTGTTTGATTTTTATTAAAAACAAAGTCAGCATGTTCATGTCATTACAAGAATGATAATCTATATCAATATTAAACAACTGCAGTCCCGATAAACTGCAAAGTATAAGCAATATTTTTGCAGGCCTTCTAGATATTGCCAGCCTTGTTATCAATGTATTCTGTTCAGCACAGCAACTGAGATCAAGCTTTGCCCGTCTGCTGTCTGAACTGGCTTAATACAAGCAACCTTTTGTTCTCTATCAAATCACTTTGCACAGAGCAAAATCAGTTCTACAAAGCCCTGGAATTAAACCACAACCTAATATGTCTTTGGTACAAGTGGGCCTTGACCTATTATTTGACAAACGCTGTTTGATAATGGGATTCAGCACTAAGCCGGTCTCCATCGCCGCACTGCAATCCACTTTCCTCTGCAGGTCGGCTGACCCTTCCCTTGGGGTGCTGAAGGATGGCTTGTATGATCTCTTCTGGCTTGTTAAAACTCGTGAATTCACAAGGGGGAAAGGTTGAGGCTCGCACAACGACAAGGACCCGTCACCACAGTCATGCTTGTGACCTCTACTGTACCTACAATGAGAGTTGTCCTCAGAAGATCCCTGCTTCTTTCTTCCTTTTCTCTCTCTTTCTCTCTCTCTCTCTAGAGGAATACTCAAGTCTCGACCAGCGCGCCTCATTTGAATTTTAACGGCTGACTTAAACCCAATAGCGACACACACACACACACACAAACAGTGGCTTTTCAGCTTAATCGTCCAAGAGAAAGCACATTTTTTGAAAGTAATGAATCGTGAATTTCCGTCGGGAAGGTGTCTTGCAATACGGCCTGACCTTTCCGAGGAGAGAAAGAAGTGAATCCATTTCTCCTGGTGTTGTTTGTATGAAGCGGGAGGCAGCAATTATTAGAGCCTAATGAATAACTGGGACAAAACAAAGCGCCGACACACTCACCATTTCTGTTCGCCCCCAAAAGGCTACATTAGCATCTTAAATGCAAATGAAACTCTTACTAGAAATGCAGTCAAGTCGCTCTTGGGGGAAGGAAAAAAAAATAACACATTATTCTTTCTCCCTAACCTGTAGACTCAAATAGTATGCAGTGCAAACAAAAGCCAAATGTACCTGGCTTTAATTCCTGTAACAATGGGAAAGAGGGGAAAAGGGCTGCAGGTTTTTTTAAGCAGATGCAGATGGTTTAACTTTAGTTCAGCAGCCTTTATTTTGAGCTCATTTTTCGGTAGTCGCATGCGTCACTCTGTCACTAAAGAAGGGATATTTTGCAGCTACATATGGGGCTTAACAAGCACACTAGAACATGAAGCTTCTTTCTAAGCTGATTCATTAGGAAAGGAAGAGGAGGGGCGGAAAGAGACTAAGAGACTAAAAAAGATCGACAGATTATGTAGGGTGACCACAACCACTTTGACCACCACCAAAAACCTCTTAAAGCTGTTATCATGTCAAATAGAAACAGAAATCCTGGAAAGCCTCAATTGCAGCGCAGCACTCTGAACATTTATTTTAAAAGCTCCCAGCTGAGAACACAACCAAATCTCTCACTTCACAATGGATTTGAGTCATCCATCAGTGTACGGACTGCTGTGGTTGTGTGTGAATGGATGACGATGGGCGACGCTTGAGGTGCTTCGCCTAGCAAGCGTGACTCCATGTGGCCTAGATCTGGCCTCGGGAGTGAAAGGGCCTGCGCAATGCCGCTAATGTGGGTCACTGTGTTGCTGGGTTGTGGCCTGCGTTCCTTCTGGAACCGATATGAATGTGTACGCATTGAAAGCGTGCATGTGGGGCTAGTTTAACATCATCCACTGTCTGTTTTCCAGCTGTATGTATTTCCTGTGCTAAGCTGAGCTTGTCTCCTCTCTCTCTCGTTGTATTATGGTCTTGATAAGCAGGCCAGTGGCTGCCGTAGCAGCTGGCAGACTTATTCAAGCTATGTGTCTGTACTTCGGGTCCTCAGGGAGAAATAGGTCAGCCTGATCCACGGTTTGGACGAGACCCTCACCTCCACCTCATGCTATGAACATGACAGGACGCGATGAGAAGCAGGGAGGGGAAAGATGTATGGAGTTTGAACACAGACAGGAAGCTAGAAGTGATCACTTCTTGTGCAATACTTTCTGTCTCCTGTGGTTGTTGAAGTATGGCCAAGTATTTAAGCAGTAAATACACACAAACGTATGCACACCTGGCTCTCTTGACAGGCATAAACCTCAACAAGAACAACAGTGAAACAGGATCCTGAACCCATCTCCTTAAACTGTGAAGTCCGTCTGTTCCTAAAGTGCTCCCAGAACATCGGAAATAGGGGAAATATAGATTTACTTGACAGTTGTCGTGTATCTTTAGCCTCTCTGAGCATTTCTACTCTCATGCACTAGGTCAATGTGATCTTGAAGAAGTGGCACTAAGAAAGCATTTCGTTTTCCTCTTTGAAGTCAGCTTAGAAGCGCCAGCTCTCTTGAGCGGCAACAGGAGAAAGATGAAGAGTTTACTGTAAAAAGAGACTTAAGAGACGGAGCATGTGGTGCAACAATGTGATGCACAAAACCACAGTCTGGCAAACCCAGCAGTATGTTGTCTTGACTTCCTGGTCCACCTGCACAATGTACTATCACAGAGAACGCATGCATACCCACTGCAAAGAGGGCACGGTGGCAACATTGCAAGCTGATGCACAGAGTCAAACACAAACTGTAACCTATCACACACACACACACACACACGTGGGGCTGGGGCTTTACCACAGTGGCGCCGGGGAAGGGCAGGCGGCAGTAGCAGCTACTAATTAAGAGTGGTTGGCTGAACAGCTATAGTTAGGGCTGGAGCTGGAGGGCTGAGGAGAATAGGGCGACAGGTCTGACACAGTGTGTGTGTGTGTGTGTGTGTGTGTGTGTGTGTGTGTGTGTGTGTGTGTGTGTTACCACCGGCCCCGAGGCTATAGGCTAGGGCCCCAGTTCAAGTCTTGCTGACTCAGATTCATCACTGCCTGTCTGGCAGCAATACTTCTGGTACAGCTAGCAGGCCGGAAGAGCAATTTGCTCTTTCCCCGTCTTTTCTCTTTCCCTCATGTAGTGTTTTACTTTACGTTTTTGTTTCTTTCCGTTTCACTTCCTCTTTTCCTGCTTTCCATTCCCTCGCTCCACTTTCTAGCCACCCTGTCATTTTCTGTCTCTCCCTCTTTACTCTCCACTTCCGCACACAGTCAATATGATTCAATAAGCTTTTTGGCAGCGAATGCGTTTGTGGAGCAGAGGTGGGGATTACAGTGGGATCAAAACAGGAAATACATTTGCTTTTAATGGTGAACGACTGATGAACCCTTCCTCGACAGTGACACTCCAGATGAACCTTTTCCTGTCTGTCTTTCTTTCAATCTAACTTGGTTTTCGTTCCCACTTGTGGATACTAGATGTTCCTGTTCTCCTGCGGCAACTGTAGGGAATCAAACTTGTTGGGCAACTTTGGGCATTAACGGCTCCACTGGTTCAGTGCAAACACAAACAATAACAAATATGACACTTGTCATGGCCTGAGATATCCTCAATGCCACTTTTACAGTAGTGTTTTTAAGTATTAGTATGTGTTTGCCATCTCAAGCAAGAAATGGGGTAATAATTTATCTTACAAAGTATGCACATATTTCCATTGTGATGTTAAATGGAAGTCATTTGCACTTTAAGGCAGTTTACTATATTAAAAGAACTTATGACCATATTAACATATATATATAAATAAAGGCCTTGTGACAGTATAAGAGGCTTGCCCTAGGCCTTAGTTATTTAGCATGCCAGCTAATCCTATTGTTGTTGTCTCTGGAGCATAAGTGGCGAGCTTGATGTTAAATCCTTGCTTTTGTCCCGTTGTGTCTCATTTGCTGCCATCGAACACCTAAAATAACAGTCCTTTGCATTTAAGTGTAGACCAGTTTTGAAAGTCAAGTACCATTCTCATGCACACCATGAACACATACTGTGAAATATACTGTGAATATCACGTTAAACGGGCCTTACATGGCAGAGCATTCCACTATGGCTACCTATTGACTTACTCACTGCCAACCCACTGCATTCTCAGCATTTCTGAACTGCCAAAAATGGAAAGGTGACATAGTTGACATTTGGATGCATCGAATCGTGGGAAGGTTGTTGGTATGAAATCGGCAAGTTGCCATTCTCTTGCACCAGGTACTACACTGACTTTCTTTCTCAGGACTACGGTTTACTGTGGCGCTGGCAACATACACACAAACGCATACAAATACACACTTGCTCCATTGTGTTTGCAGTCTAAACAAGAGTGTTACGGGAGAGTGTGTCAGTTTATTGTTTGTATGTTCCCCTCTCTGTGCCCCCTGATGTTTACCTCTGCAAAACAATGGACTGGCCTGGGAAAACTTGAGCACAGGAGGTCTGAGGTCTGTGTGTGTGTGTGTGTGTGTGTGTGTGTGTTTTTCCTGTTAAGTATTGTAATTCTGATTGAATTTCCATGAGTCTCTATGATACACATAACCCTGTTTGCTTTGCACTTTTTAACTACCACTGTGCCATCTCTGAGCCAGGTGAACAATTTTGATTTGTGTCTATGTTTCAACGCACTCTTTTTGTTCTGGCTGTGAATACAGCATCAAAATTTGCAAAGATGACAACCAAAAAGCCAAGTGCCCGATAGGCTATGCCAAAGGAAACTGGCATGTCACAAATCTACAACAAGTTTGGCCAATCACCTTTAAGCCAGGCCTTTTAATTCATATGTGTATATATATTTTTATGGGTACAATTTATTTGATGTGATTATCCAATCCATAATGACTCCAGTTTTGGTAAACGTCTCTGCCGTCTGTCCACCAGGCGCGTCTGCGTTCCGGGCGCGTGACGTGTCCCGCGAGCAAAAGTCAGCCATGGCGCTTCTCAGAAGCTTGCGTGAAGCGGCTCTCCGCTCGGCTAAAGATAGGCGCCAGGTTATATAGCGAGAGTATCCAGTCAATTTACCAAAACACCCCCCCCCCACTATCGTCTCCTTTACAACACCACGGACAACAAGGGATTCATTTTGGAGGTTGAAAAACATAAGACCACATCACAGATCTTTTTTTAAGGACAACGTCAGAAAATAGAAGGCATGGAGTTTAACTGTAAAAGTGGAAGGTAGATACTAGCTTAATAGACACGCAATTGTTCTGTAAAGTACTTGTTGAGTCAACATAGTCTCAGTGTTGGGGAATAACGGAATACATGTAACGGCGTTACGTATTCAGAATACAAATTACGAGTAACTGTATTCCGTTACAGTTACAATTTAAATAGTTGGTATTTAGAATACAGTTACATTGTGGAAATCAATGGATTACCTGACGATACTCTGTTTCACGAGTTTATTCACTCCGAATAAATTAAGGCAACTTAATGCATTTTCCAGAAGCCCCGATATGAATTAGAAAAAAATAGCTATTTGCGTGATCAGTCACAATGGAGACGGAACCGGCACGACAGAGCCAGGGCAGCAATAAGTTTCTATCTTGGAAATTCAAACAGCATTTCACATTAAAGAACGAACAGGGAGAATGAAATACAGCTAACTGTGCAGTGCAGCCTCTGCTTGCCAGCAACCAACCTCCTTTCAGCTCCAAATTACTCCACCTCCAACCTGAAGAAGCATCTTAAAGTAAGTTATTTTTTTAATTAGCCAAGGGTAGTCGTCTGCTGTGGTTTTACTGGTCACCTTGCTATTTTAACATTGACATGCGACTTTACATTCTCCTAGGTGCTGATTTACTAGCTCCAGAGCCATTTAAAGACTATAGCCCCGTTTGACATGCTAACTAACGTTAGCTAAAATTAGCTTGTGGTAGCTTAGACTGCAGTTTGATTTTTGTAGTAGGCTATGCAGTTCGGGACTACCAATACAATAATCTATCTGCTTGTTCAGGTACACATTCAGCTAGTTGGAATAAAAAGAACACACCATTATAGGCCTGTTTAGTAAGCTGGATGTGATAGCCGCATTCCTACACTTATAAAACGCAATTCAATGTGGAAGTAATCTTCAAGTATTCAGAATACGTTACTCAGATTGAGTAACGTAACGGAATACGTTACAAATTACATTTGTGGGCATGTATTCTGTAACGAAATACGTTTTGAAAGTATCCTTCCCCACACTGTATACTCTGCGAGTCGGGCAGCATGACGTTCCGCATCTGAGTCGTTCCCGTTGTGGTACGGCGCGTGGCGGCGGGAAAAAACCCATAACGCAGCACAAACGCGTCCCAGTGGAGAATCAGAGTCAGCAGCAGCAGAGTGCACAGCGGCTGGCTAACCTGCCTGCCCGGCTGACTGACAGACGGCAGAAGTTAACCAAACTAAGCAGTTTTCAGAAGCAATCATCGCTCACACCGATTGACGCGACCGCGTCGCTGTCTCTCGGATTAGCCTGAGCCTAACGGGTAATTTCCACCAACTGCGTAACCTCTGCGGATCTGCTCCGCAAAAGTTCGGTACAGCCATAGTACCTATTCGTAAAGATTCCCCATGGTGTGCTTGTTTCAAAAAATATCTAATGTATCCAACAAATACTAATTTAATATATAAAGAGAGAACTCGTTGTTTTTCACGAGATGAGAAATTGTATCAAAAGAGTGTCAAAAAGCACAGCATGTGATTATGAGTAAATGGCGTGTAGCTTTTCATTATGAGAGCTCGACACTGAGACAAGAGAACAGAAAGGCCTGCGCTGTGCCCATCCTCACTTTGGCCCAGTGCCAGGCCCGCTCCAACAGAGGAAGAGAGAGAAAGGGAGGGTGTTGCGAGCGTGTTTAGATGTGTGTGTGTGTGTGTGTGGGGGGCAAACATTCCCCTGGCAGGATCCCCGGACTCCGGCGGAGGGCAGGGTTCAGCCGGTGAAGGAGAGGCTGCGTGCCCGGCAGTCAATTAGCGGCTCGCATTTACACAACAAATGGAGCTCCCACGGTTTCTCGAGCTCTCACACACGCGTGCACACACATGAGTGGATCCACTCAGCGCTCATCAGCACACGCCGACGCAAGGTCAGAGAGACGGGGAGAGAGAAAGAGAAAGAGAGAGTGAGCGAGCGAGCAAGAGGCCAGCTATCTGCTTGAGTGGTACTCTGCAAACACTAACTCATCGGCTGTATCAGAAACACGAGCAGAGCCGCGGTGAGCACAAAGTAACAACATATCTACTGCTGAATAGTGCAGCTGTCAAACAGACATGGATACTCGTTGTCATCTCCTTATGCCCTCGGTAGATTTAACAGAAAAGATAATGGAAAAGAGAGATTTATATCATGAGCTGGACTGGATTTGGATGATTGTTTAAGACAGCAATTTGAAGATGTCAGATACTCTCAAAAGGTTAACTGAATCTACATCCAAACCAGTGAAGTTGAATTGTCTTAGGGTACTGGTCCACCAGCCCAGCCCACAACTTTCCGATGACAATACAGGTGAGGAATAAAAGCAAAAAAACAACTGATCCCCATCTTCTTTAGCCTCTGCGCAACAAGTTGTCCTTGCCTGTATAAATGCAATGAAATCATGGTACTGTAGTTCCATTTTGGTGCTTTGCAGCATCAAATGAATTGTTTAAAAAAAAAAAACACCTCAGCAGCAACAGCCAGCATCATTCATTAGGGCACACCAAATATTCCCAAACAAAAATGTACTTAGCGGGTTGTTAATTTAACCGAGGTGGCAGCAGCTAATATTAACGGTGTATGATTAGTCACAGTGTAAAGCTGATAAGAGGCTACTGACCAGTAAACTGATACTCCGTCTGCTGGAAAATGAACACTAGAGCTGTAACAATTCCACATTTTGTTTTAAACAAATTTAAGTTTTGAATGAATTCCAGATACATCTTTTGGTTATAGCACGGTTATGTGACCCAGATAATTTGCAACACAAATACCCATGAAGCAAACCACGCCTCTTTATTATCATAAAACATTTTTTTCTAACTGTATCCCCCTTGTCATTTTTTGTTGTTGCTATGAACGTGTATAGGGTCTAGTGCCAACAACTAGAATAGCTTTAGCTCAATAGTCCGACCAATAATTACTAATATACTGTAATTACAATTTGGCATATCCAAACACAATCAACAATTACCATCAACAGTCATACCCATTAAGACCTTGGCTAATGTTAGCAAATAATTGCGGTTAAACAAAGAAAGCGTGATTATGTATAAAAAAACTACAACAGAAAATTAGACAATTATGCAATAATTGTTACAGGCCTAATGAACACAGAGACGTAAAAAAACAGGAAAGAAAGAAGAGGAAAGTACTGAAGAGAGACAGCCAGGCAGAAAATACAGGGGAGGAGTGACAAGACATCCCTTTCACCCACAAACCTTGTGGAAATGTGCCATGTCAGGGTGATGTGTGAACAGGAGCTAAAGTCAATACTGATGACTCAATAAAGTTGATCAGGCAATACCCCTGTCAGGACCTGGTGAAATTCCCTTCAATCTTTCTCTGCAATGCTATTGTGAAGGAAAAAAACCACACAGCATGTCCGGGCCAGGCAAAAGGCTACATTACACTTTCATGTAGATTGAGCACATCAATAACGAGATACTTCAAAAATGTTGAAAGGACCTTAATAGCAATCAACCACTTTTGAGTACAATCTAAAACAGAAATCTTACGGAAAGAAAAGAGATCCACTGGCACGGTCGTTGCAGTTTTAAAGGTCTGATAAGTAAAACAGGACTAAGAGGGGGTTTAAGACAAAATGATGAATGCTAAGGGAGAGAACATAATAGCTTTGCAATGAACCAAAACATGTAATTGATGTGAGAGTGAATGGGTCGACATGGGTTACCAGATCTGGGGTATGACCCTGCTCATAACCAGGGCTGTCTGCAGTCCTCTTTGGTAATAAACGGTGACTGGAGGTTACTACAGCGACTGTACGATTACTTCAGTATCATTTCGACAACCTTACTACGGGAAGATATTGGCACCAAATTTCTACCTCTCAGCCTTGATACTGAACGGCCCACTTTATACTGCAATCAATTTCATGACATGACATTTTATTTTTCCCTATTGCGGGATTAATAAAGTATGTCAAATTCAAAATTGCAGAGCAGGATTTGTTGCATTGATTTTTCATGAGGTGACCGCATAAAGAAATCTTAAGTTGGTCCACACCATGCCCCCAAGACGTGTGCCAGGCTTTGAAGCCAATTTGACATAGCGGCCAAACAGTGGAATTCCAACTTACGTGTCCGCCCCATGATGCCATGGGGCCCAAAAAGACTTGTTCCCATAAATTTACATTGTAAAAGAGACTTCGGTTATTGAATGGATACATTGTTTTTCACACATCACAAGCCCATCAAAATTGACATAACATTTAGAAAGTCTAGAAGAGCCGCACGATTAAATCCTTTAATCCCCATTCAAGTTACCTGGACCACCGGAAGTAGGCCTCTACTAGGGCAGAAGCAGCGCCGATCATCCGTGATAAGTGAACTCTTCCTCCTGCTACTCTGTGCTGCGACTCTGCTGCTGTACGGCGCAGATACTAAGTTTTTGTAAAAAAAAAAAAAAAAAAAAAGAATTGTTACATGTAGCGTCTGTCATCTTTTGCTTTATCTTTTCGTCTGTCAAGTTTTGCTAACACCCTTATTTTATGAATAAGAGGTTTTTTTATTTGATGTACGTGGGCGCTGCTAAAGTAACTAAATGGGTTTTATTTCGAAAATAAAATGAAGGTTGGGGTGGTGGGCAAGTTTTGTAGCCGGTGTATGGCCAAACACTGTGTAAGACACGTGTAACACCGACTACTGCGGCATGCCTACTCCGTATACCATATCTATTTCATAGATGGATATCGGGTGACAGGAACCAAAGACAGGAGACAGAGGTTTAGGAGGCAATCACGGTCTCTGTCTGTCTGTACTTCCCCTGCTCCTCCCAACCATCTGTCATTCTCTCCCATTGACATTCAGGTGAGAACTATCTTGTCTGTAGACGGCATATTTGCGCGTGTGTGTGTGTGTGAGAGAGAGAGACAGAGATATGGGACAGGGAGCTCGGCAGTTACAGTGGAAGTAAGCAGCCTGCCAAAGTTAATGGGAGGAAGACGTGGGTCTATATAGCTGATGATGAGGTCGTGTGAGTTTGGAGTGTGTGAATGTATCTCATCACTGGCGGGACGGCTCACTAATGTGCGCGTCTCACTGCCTACGCGCCTTCTACCCACTCCATCCATTCATCTCCCTGCCTATACATCAATCTATCAGGGACAATTATTGGTGAAACGAGACCAGTGGTAAGTGGATGAGAGGTGACCTGCGCCATACAGCAATCAAACCCCAACCCGTTTCTTTCCCCATGTCGCGCTCCCTTACTCTCCCCCTCCAGCTGTGCTCTGAATAGGCCCTTAAATCACTCGGCCCGGGCCTTTTGATTGGTTGACCTCTCTGCATGATTAAACAGCCGTTTTCATCACGTCCTCCATAGGAGAGTGACAAAATGAGAAAGCGGGAGAGTGTGGGAGAGACAGGGACACCGATAAAGGGGGCGAGCGAGCCCTACCAAGTGGGCTCTCTCCAAGTTGATGATGACAGACATTTGGATCAGAGGGAGAGACTGAAACGCCACTAAGTGCAAGCTGAGGTGAAGATCACCCAACGGTGAAACACGCATTGTGAGCGTCAGTGAGGACAGTAGCTGGCATGCCACAACGCAAGCTCAATACCGCAGTGGTAATGACTAGCTGGGGCGATGGACGATGTAACCTAAAATCTAGATCACAATCAATTGTTGACTTTGAGAACGAAAAAGGTAATAACTTCATCAATATATCAATGCATTATATCTCCTCTTGGCTAACTTCTGGTGTTTGACCCGATTGACCACTTGACTACGCTGCAGGCTGATTTGTCAGTCAATTGTCTGGTTAGGTGTCTGGCTGTCACAACGATTCTCAGTTTAATAGTTTAATCATATGGGATTCGGATCATTTATAATAATTAGCGATTTCAGTAAATTTAAGTGAGCAAGACATCATAATGGTCTAATTCAATAAATATGGTTTATAGTTCAGCTCCTAAGACAAGCGGCATTATTTAGAGCCCAGTTTAATATTTAGAGACAATGTTATTATCCTGAGCAGCTTGCAGTGAGTTGTTAGCAGGAAGAATAAGGTACAGTTTTGCATTTTTTTATGTTGCCATTGCATAATGCAGGCTGTCCGTATCTTGCTCAAGAGCACTTCAGCAGAGATGGAGATGAAATGTGGGGTAGTTAACAAGTTAGCACAGGGTCACAATCATCATTGCTGTGGCCAGCAGACCGTAATACTAATTCCATGAAAATCGCCGTTCGAAAGAGTGGGAGGGTTTAATTTCCTCCTCTTCCCTGAAACCAAACTTCTCGTCTGGTAAAATCGCCACCCCCTCGTAACATCTGTTTGGCTTTCGCTTCGGAATAAAAAAAAAGCCGTAAAGCCGGTGTGGCAGGGTGGCACAAGCAACAGCAGATGTTCCAATGCTGCGTTCAGTCCTTAATTAAAGTTTGACTCAGCTTCTCTGAGTTTTTTGTCATCCTTCTCCTTCCCGACACCCTCTCTTCTTCTCCCCGCTACCTTGCACACAAGCGCTTCTCCCCTACAACATTATTTATTATTCTTTGGTGCGAGCCGCCTTGTTGCTTTTCTGAGTTAGCTAGTGCTGCCAAGTTCCCTCCCCTCACTCCTCTGTTGTCTTCTTCTCCCTCAGCCGTTTCTGGCCGAGGTGCAGGCTCTGGCATCATTTTGTTCAGATTTCTCCTATCCCGCCCTTTTACAAATCTGAACGCTCAAGGCTTTTATGTCGATGCAGCTACAAGCAGACTGGGAGACGGGCTACTTTTGAAAATGTGTCTGTGCTGTGGCCAAGTTTGACTGTAACACTGATTGCCGAGGGCAGGATAAGGTGTGCCTCTTGAATGAGCTAAAAACAGCTTGTGCCATGTTTTGAAAACAGCACATGTAGCGATGGCTCTGAAATGTCTCTTTTTTAGTAGTTTGGGAGAAGGAAAAGTCATGTATGGCCAATTCTAAAGTAGGTTTCAGCTTGATGAGGTTTTTGCATGGAAAATTGAAACTTTTCTGCCCCCTTTGTCCGTTCTAAAATTAATTGCTGGTTTTATGCCTCGGTTTATTAAGCTACACTCAAGATGCAGCGTTGCCTCAAGTGCCACTTGGACAAACACTATCCGTCATGTGTCAGAGGGCAGGCAGACGGAGTCTGCTGGTGCACCAGGGGCGATGTCACGCTGATCTCCAGGGCCAAATGAGGTCACACTCTGAAACAACGGAGAAGGCGAGCCGATGAACCAGAACAGCCGCATTCTTCCACATGCGATGGAAAACAAGGTTCCTACTGCATTCCAACCAAAATCGCGGATCTTGGCGAGGCAGAGGTGGGAGGAAGGCCCCAAGAGATGGACTTGGAGAGAAAGGAAGTAACTCCTCCCAGCTGCAACGCATCAGCACATCACACCAGTCACAAGTTACACACCCCATTTCATTTGGAATGCGGTGGCCCGGCGAAGTGCTGAATGGTATCGCTGGCGCATTCCTTCGTGTTTGCTGGCAGCTTCGTCACATGCTCGGCCTCCTTAGCTGAACCAGAAAATCTAACAGATGAGAGAACAGACTCGCTTGGGCAAGCTCAAAAATATTCTGAAACAACCAATGAGCAACGCTAAAAGATGCCCCTCGCTACCCTAGTTCTCTTCTTGTGGGAGTTGACATACCGCTGACCTATGTGACAGCTCCTGGTGGGGAGAAAGGAGGTCAGGGTCAGAGGTCACCGAGCACAACTGGAGCCATCCTGGGACAGCAATGCGTAGCTTGCACTCACACCCACCTAAACACCCCTCCCCCGTGACGCAGTAGCAGCTCAGAGTTTCTTTTCCAAGCTGGGCAAAAAGCAACACAAGGGCAATAAAACCTCCATGGCCTCACTCCACCTTTAAGTAGGGATCAGTCTAACCTTTGACCTCTCCCTATCCCACCCCCTTCTTCCAGTTTGGAGGCCTTCCCCTCCTGCTCTTCTTCTATTTCTGGTTACAGTCGCCCCCTCCCCCCCCCCCCCCCCCTTTTCATTGTCTGGCCTGAAGTACTTATTCCCAGAATGCCCCAGCTCTGCAGGGGGCTGAGCAGAAGGAGACAACTTAAAAGCACCCCCGGGACGTCGTTGCAGCACGGGGGGAACCCAGGTCTGCTAAAAGAATTAGACCGAGCAGCAACCAATGTTTGACGCAACATGCCGTCGAGTGGTTTTCTCCTTAACAAGCTATGTAAGGGAGGAAGGGGGGGGGGGGTCTTATGGTCCTCGAGCACATGTTTTCACTGAGGGAGTAGAGGAAAAACAACCGGTCTTTCAGGAGCATCCTAAAACTTTTGTCTGAAGTTGTTGGATGTTAGAAGAAGGTTCTCCAAGCTGTTTATCAATGCCTACCAGGAAGTTGTCGGTCAAGAACGAAGCAATGTTATGAAAAAAGTAAAAGCTTATAAACCTTATTTGAGGCCCTGTTGCATTGAGCTGCTTATGAAATATCAGTGTTATCATTGGCCTCCTAACGCCACTAACCTTTGCTAAGTATTTGCACTGATTTGCAGGAGGTGGAGATAGTATTACTGGGTAACGGCAATGTCTGCGAGTAGAGAAAAGTCCCTTGTACATGGGTCTATGGTTGACATGCTATGCAGTGGCACAATGCCAACACACAATGGAGGCCAGACTCGGCGGGCTACTCATCACTTCTCCCTCTTTAACCCTTTGAAAGGAGCACAAAAGAGGGAGCTGACAAAGAAGCTGTGGAAAGACAAGGAGGTAGTAGAGGAAGGAGGTGTAGGATATTCTATGCTGCTTCAGCACCGTTTTAAGTGAAGTTTAAGACAATCATTTGTAATTTGACTAGGGCTGCAACAACGAATCGATAAAATTGATAAAATTCGATTACTAAAAAAGTTGGCAACGAATTTCATTATCGATTCGTTGTGTCGCGCAACTATTACGCCACTCAGTAGCGGAGATAAAAAAAAAATTTGAGTTGAGCGCGGAGCGGAACAGCGCGGAGCGAAAGAAAAGAAAAAAAACGCAGAGCGGGGATAGAGGAAATACGGAGAGAGACCGGAGAGACCCGTAACGTTGTTCTGAAACACTCGGCGGAGGCAGAGAAATCAGTACGACCCAAGTCATCCAAGGTGGGAGCATTTCACACTAAATAAATCAGAAACGTGTTAATTGCAAGATAAGCAAAAGTGACACGGCATGGCACGGGCGCACCACGGTGATGAGTCAGCACCTAAAACGTAAACATGTTGGAGTCCTTGATGAGGAGGAAGGGAGTTCAACAGCAGGGTAAAGTCACTACACTATCCTACTTCGGTTTCCAGTCTGAAGTGAGGAACGTACCGTCCCTCCAGTAGCTCTTCTGGTGCTGCCGTTTACTCGTTATCCAGCTGACTAGCATGACAAGCTAGCGTTAGCTCGGTAATAACAGTAATAAAGCAGGGGTGGTATAGTTTGCAAGACTAAAGACAGTTTTATTCACTCGCCTTTTTTGGCCCATTCATTTTTCAATCTGTTGTCATGTATATATTATGTGCTTGTCCCATATCAGTTATTGTTGACAAATATATTAGTGTGTGGTGTATAAATTAACTTAACTTACACTTACTACAATGATGGTAATAATTTAATGAATAAGTGTGTGTGTGTGTGTGTGAGTGTGTGTGTGTGTCTCTGCGTGTATCTGTATCTGCTATTTGGGTTACTTACCTTTACAAAACTATTAATTAAAACAACAAGTATGTATGTATTGAGTTGATGTAAATTAATGCTTTTTTTTTTTTTTTTTATCCGATTCATCGAAAAAATAATCAACAGATTAATCGATTATTAAAATAATCGTTAGTTGCAGCCCTAAATTTGACATTTGAATATGGCTCCGCCGTTAGCATGGGGCAATGGATTCCAGGAATCCAAACAATTTCTCAGGCAAGGACATAACACGTGTGATTAGGTCTGTCTGAGTAACTACCCTGTTCCTACTACAAAGTATAAGAGGCTTGCACTATTATTTATGTTCCAGTGTTCTTCAAAATAACATTTCTGTAGTTACAAGATCTATTTGTCTTGTTAACAGCAATCCTTTGTAATCTGGGGAAACGGTTTCAAATAAACTAATACTGCTTTCAGTCAGAGCTTAGAAATGTTTTGAGTTGGCCCCAAACCCTGACAGGTCCCCACTTGGCCCTGCTGTGAAAAAGTGGCTGCTGAAAGTTACACGTGGGGAGGTGAGAGGCTGGGAAGTGCTCCAAAGTGATTTAGGGCTAAAGCTACTCAAAATCTACCCTTCTTTTTGCAGCTGAAGTGGGATCGCACAGTGGATTTGTGAAGGCCAACTGCCCTTTCTGTAACGCTGAAAAACTTTTTACTGGTTTTCTGTGAAGTGTCTGCCTACATAAGACCTCACAACACACACACAAGCCCACATCTAAAGAGTGCCAGGCATTCAGGGAAAAAATGAGTGATAAACAAAATGAATAAATGAGCACTTATCTCCATCTGGTAAACACACATGCAGGTGCTGACATCACAGAGTGTGTGGTTTATGAGCCATGGAGCGTGTGTGCACGTGTGACACAAACACAAGCCAGAGTGCATTTAAAAAGGAGAACAGAGGGAGAGTGATCCTGCCTGTGTCCAAATCGCATATGCACACACTTTCTCAATGCCCACCACTGCCTCGGGGGCGACACCACCATACTGCTGACCTCTCTGGAATAAGTCGCCCCTTCCTTCCGCTGGCTAGTCCACAACCCAGCCACAGTAAAAGGGGCCAGACAGGCAGCTAGCTGATTAATAGGCTTGCCCACGGCCATGCTTTCCCTGGGCAAGTGGCTCTCTTCAAAGGCCCGCCTTCTATTAGTCTTATTTACAGGGCTGGGAGAACAGACCGCCTGAATTAGTTAGGATAGCCCCTTGGTAAATACAACAGAAACCAGGAGGCTGTGTGTGGGCAAGAAGGGGGGGGGGGGGAAATGAAGGATGGAAGACAGGAATGAAGAAGTGGGAGCTACAGAGACTAAAAGGAGGGGGGGGAAGCAAGCAATTATGAGCTACTGCACCATTAAAATTAATCACAACAATAAATGGCTATGTGCCTGTGTAAACTCTTCACCGTTTCATCTCCTCCACAGTGGAGAGGCCTACCTTGCATTAAACACGAGGAGTCCCCATGCTCGCACACGCACCAACCCGTTCAGATAGCATCCTGTATACCATCGTCTTGTACATTGTGCACACGGATGATTATCTTCGATGCAAATACACGCACACACACCCACGGTGCGCTGCCTCCTCGCTCACACAGTGGTTCTCATTAACAAGCCAAACATGCCTGAAGAGGCAGACAGACTCTAGTGAGCACAGTAAACAACCAGTAGGCTCCCTCGTCTAAACGGAGTCTATCTCAACATCAGCAACACACACTTTCTGCCAATAATACTGACAGGCTGGGCCGTATGCAATATACTCAAAGATCTGCTGTTCTTTGCTCAAAAGCAACTTCGGAAGGCAAACATTGGATGGTTGGTGATGGCCTCGACCACATCCCAACATTTTAGATGCTGACATATTCTGATATACCAGAACTGTAATACTGTACGGTGACACCTTATCATGTACATCAACACTTGCTCAATCAAAAGAACACTATAGATCTGCAGTGGTGTATTCATTGGTAGGGTTGGGTATAGGGGTGCACGATATTGAAAAAAATGTGATATCGCGATAACGATATTGAGTCGATATATTGTGCACCCCTAGTTGGGTACCGAAACCCGGTTCTACTATGGAACCGGTTCCTACACCACCGGCAGGAATCGGACCGGATTAGGACGCAAATTTCGGTTCGTCATTTCGGTTCCACTTAATGTGTCGACCAAAAAGTTTTCCCTCTGTCGCTCCGAAACGGACGTAAAAGTATCACACTTTCTCTTTTTCTCTTTCTTATTATATATTTAAGTACTTGAAAACGTTAATATAGTGGTAAATTTAAATAATTTTCAATAAAAACAAATTTTAAAAAAAACTCTATAAAAAAGAGCCTTTCATTTTTCAGTTTTTCAAGAATCGGTTTAGGAATCCGAATCGTTTTAAAAGTACCGGTTCGGCATCGGAATCGTGAAAATCCAAACGCTACCCAACCCTAATCATTGGACACTTATTGGACGCTTATTATTTTTTTTTTTTTTTTATCAACAAGAAAATACCAAGTGTTTTTTAAGGATCAGATCAAATTTAAACGAATGACATCAAAATTGTATGACCCGACATGATTACTGCCTAATAAACCCTGATAAATAACCAGATCTTTAAAAAAAAGAAAAGAAACGGAGTCCTAACTACAGTGCGCCATTAAACAGCTTCAAGGTAAATTGAATGTGGATGGGATCTGTAACTCTGTTTCCCCACCACACAATTCGTAATTATTAGTTAGTGAGGAAGTTTAAAGACTGACCTGAGTTTCATTGACATTAAGGATCTTGTAAGCTATATTGATTTTGGAAGACTCCCTCTACAGTGACTAAGCAAGAAATAGAATAAAAAAATGATACGGGAATAACCAGAATAACAGAACGTACTACGTGTAACCTGCCACGCCAGCTGCGCAGTTTAGCAATAAAATTATACAGAATACAGATGACAGGTATAGCTGCCGTCTTACGTTTCAGAACGGAACTGTGACTTCCTAATACGATCGATAGCAGGACCCAGCTCTTCTTCACCGGAGGAAATGCAACAAGAGATCAATTTTTTTATGTCCACACGAATCGGGGACCTGAGCTGCCTGTCTGAGTCAAGTGTCTGAGGTGTGGTGGACAGAATGCTGACAAGAGCATTGGCATGCCGGGGAGGAAACCTCATACGCTGAGGCCGTGCCCACTAGCTGCGGGGGCGGTGGGATTTCTACACAAGGCCACTGGGTCAGAAGTGGAAACGGGGGTCAACACTGCATCTTTGGACCTTCAGATGGAACCTTCAGGAGGACTGTAACTCAAATCTCAGGGATGATGTGCCAGGGGACTGTGGGTCAAACACAACCAATTACAGTGTTTCTTTGGTTTGGACGAGAGCCCATTCCACAAATTATGAGATTGTCGGTTTGATTTTACTCCTGCTCCTGTCAATAAAACGAAGTACCTGCAAAACGTGCACAAGTTGTTCGTGCCCTACAAATCAACCTCCTCCTCACTCTGCTTTACACGCCAACCAAACTAATCAACAACTCTTTTGACAAAAGGACACCATGTAAATTATTTTCGTCAACAGGCGGCACACAGACTACAGTGGAATTTATTATCAATATGCAGCCAGATTAGCAGGCATGTTTTGGATACTGTCAGAACGACAGACATTTTTCTATTCCAAGTCGTCTTGAGTGAGTGGTCTTTTTAGTGCCTGCTTCAAAAAGCATCCCCCGTATCCGAGCAGCTGTCACTTTCAGCAGGAACTGTGGAGGATGGAAGCGGGGGAGGGGTCCTTTGAAGGAATGGTTAAAAGTGGGCGATAAAAATAAACTGGGAGAGAGGAGAAAATTAATTATACATAACAGACAGTTCACTTGGATGAGCATGACAAACTAGAAACTAAGGCTGCTACACACAAAAAATACTATTTTCTGGCTCGGGAAATTTGTGCTCTGCCACCACAGTGGTCATATTTATTTGGCTACATCTAAAGTGAGGAATGCAACAAGAAATCTTTTTTGAGAAGGTCAAGGCATCAAACAATACAGACAAGGCTTTCATTTCAAATTCTCCACACTTCATGCATCCTCTCTAATTCAGGCAGTTTCCTGGGACCAAAATAAAACTGCCAGCCCCGAGCTCACTCCCCTTCTTAGAAATGTGATGGAGCTTGCAGATAGCTCAGTCTGCCTTTAAATTCACTTCTGATTGGCACTGATGAGGGTTTATGCTGCTGGCTCACCTGCAAACTCACCTCTTGATATGATTCGTAATGCAACAGCACTTTGCGGTTCAACACCGCCCACTGACTCTCAATCCCAGCTTCTTACTCGGGCCAAATGGAGGTCATTCCTATTTGAGCAGTCAGTCAGACAGGCCCGCCAGGTATTGGCGAGTGAGTTTATTTCATATTAAGGCTTGTCGGCTGGAGAGGTGTTAGCACCATGAGAGCTGTGTGTCTGTGTTTGTGTGTGTCTGTGTGTATACGAAAGGGCCTTGGGGTAGAGCCCTGCTGCTGGTCCCTCTTTAGTGCGTTTTAATATTGCTGCTGCTGCGTGGCTGCTCGCCTCAGGGCGCCACACAACCCCCAGAGAGACCAAGTAAAAACACTCAGAGAGAAAGAATGGGACATGGCTCCGAAAGAGATGAGGTGACAACATCGCGAAAGAGAAGAGGATGTGACAGAAGAGAAGAAGTAAGTCAAGTTTAAAACAGGAAAAGTGAGGTTTAAAAAAAAAAAAAAAAAAAAAAAAAAAAAAAAAAAAAAAAGAGTAAAAGGCAGACAAACACAAATTGAATAAAACACACTCGGAGCAGAGCGCCGGCAACACAGCTAACATCTTTAGCAAGAGTGACACAAATGAAAACGTATGTAATAAAAACATGCCATTTCCATCGGCTACGATATGAAAGCAGATATTGCATTACAGCGCCGCTGTGCCAAGGAAGCCCTCATTCACACATGGGGGTTTAGACCATGGCGTACCCGACACTCTCTGACATACCACCTGTATTAGTTTGAGAGGAGATTCTCTTTTAGTTGTAGTAAATGCTTCTTCATGCATTGAGCCAAGGCAAGCCATCTAGTCTAGACTAGTCATCCCACCAAAAATACTGAAGAATGGAAAAAAATAGGGGAATTTTAAGACTGCTAAATTATGCCAGGGAGTCTGGACATAGACATAGATAGATAGAGAGAGAGAGGCAAAAGATGATGATGGAAGAGTAGGCCTTATACGCGCATGGTCTCAGGGAGGAGAACCAGCATGAAAGAAGAAGGGAGAATGGGGAGACAGATCGGGAAAATTAAAGTAAGAAAAGGCAGAGAGAGAGGTGGTGTGGAAGAATGGAGGTAGACTAGCTGCAGACAACGATGGGCTCCTGACAGGAAGAGAGGGAGAGAGAAGGGGAGAGTGAGAAAAGAAAGCCTGAGTGGCAGCATAAGTCTGGAGGCAGGAAGAACGGCAGAGGAGTAGGCAGAGAGAGAAGGCGAGAAGAGGAAATGCCTAAACATGAGGTTGTCACACTGGTTTAAAATGTCGAACAGTAAGGGAAACTGGAAAAAGAGCTTGATTGTGCAGTCTAGCAACACACACAGACACACACTGCACACTTGGAGCGTGAACACAGTCTATATATCGACTCGTCGCATGAAAGCAATAAATCACTGTACAGTATACCCTGAAGGATACAGTTATGCACTTAAAGTCCTTTCACATATATAAACAATTTCAATGAACCAGTGAAGTAGTTTTTCACTCCAACTGAGAAAGTCCC
Source organism: Perca flavescens (assembly GCF_004354835.1). NCBI lineage: Eukaryota > Metazoa > Chordata > Actinopteri > Perciformes > Percidae > Perca > Perca flavescens. The sequence continues at coordinate 30,327,455 of NC_041334.1, read as the reverse complement.
ATGTGAGCGTGATGGAATTTAATTCAAATCCCCTTTAATTCCTTTTTCTAAAATCCTTCATCAATATATACACTAAGACAGGCCGGTCTTACAGTGCCAAATCACGATTCAGTTCTCACTTGAGCACAGCTCTTCTGCTTTGTCATCCATCTACAATCTAATTAGACCTTAAATATGCCACTCACTGAAAAGTCCAGAGGAATGCGGCAGGGGGTGAGCCACACAAAGGCAGGACCGGTGGGGTGCAAAGTGCACATGTCAGCTTGAATTCCAAAGTTTGGACATCACAGATTTACCCTTCACGGCAGCAGCCAGACCGGACAGGGCGGACTTTCAAAATGCATGACACTGCTGGTCTATCGTTGGGCAGATCTGTATCATAATTAGGGAAGATTGTGGCAAATTGCTTGTAATTTTCTGCCTGGGTTGCCAGCTTTCATGTGAAATGCCATGCAAGGTCACAGTTTTGCCAAAACAAAATGATTTTCTGAAGACCATGGCTGTATAAGGTGAGAACTTTCTGAAAACTATAAAGGGATTTCCATCTAGGCAAGATTGTTTCTCACAGATCTCCCATCCCTATTCAGGTCACATAAGAATATGTGGTTATTTGGACATGTCTAAACATGTACAAATATCATTATGACCCATAGTTCTCCTGTGGATAATCACTTGAAGTATTTTTTTCGCACAAGCAACCTAGAACATTTTGTTGTTTCCACACTTGTCAGCTAAATGAAACTAAATGTGATTACATAGTCCTTGCACAAAGAGAGTCGTCACTATGTTTGGTTACAATACTGCCACTCCTTGCTGTCAGTCACACTCTCACGTACAGTTAATGCTTGTTTCGACTGAACAAGTTAGGTGAACCTCTGTTGTTGTGTGGTTGGTAAGATATGTCAGTCTGTCTGTCTGTGGTTACATGAGTTGAAGCTGTGACTGGGGGCCACCTCTTAAACAAACACGTATGCCACTGTTCAAATCCCACATCATTTCACATTTAAATTATGTGGGATTAGAACTGTGGCATAAGTGTTTGGTGTTATGCTGGTCACCGCATTTAACTGTCATGAGGCGAAATTGGGTCATGTCACTTTATGAAAAATATCGGTTTCTTATGTGTTAGAGTGGTGCCACAGAATATAAAATACACCAATAAATACCACTAGGTTAATTACACTATAGGACTCCTACTTAAATATTAAATGAATGTTGCTGCAGTGTTTTTTGTGATCTAGGCTTTTTGTCTGGCCTCCCTCGTTTTTCCTTAAAAAAAAAAAATAAAAGGTTAAAATAATGTCTAAGCTATTGCTCATCTAATATGATTCATAAATACATGTTTAAAATGGGCTTCAAATGAATTCACGTAGCAGCGCGGGGTCGGGGGGGGGGGGGGGGGGGGGTAGTCTAATTTGGTTAACCAGGATTTGATTAAAAAAAAAAAAAATAGAACTGAGGAGAATCCGATAGAGCAATGAGAGCATGTTCAATAGCTGACAAACAATGCGCACTCAACACACCCACAGACAGCCCTCACCACTCCATCCCTGCTCAAAACGGGAATTCAATTGCTGTCGAATTACAAAGCTTACAAATTGCCTCTCATTCGTTAGCAGATTAAGGCTCTTTTCACACCACACCAACACAATTTCTAATTATTGTAAAGCTAATAGGCTAATCGATTTTTTTTTAAGTAAGCTCCACGTCCCTCTGGAGAGATCCAACACAACTCCTCCCTTAGGTCAATTTAAGAAAGCCGGGGACAGCTACGTTTTCATGTGGTGGGGGAAACAAGCAGCAAACAAGCATGAAAGCAAATGTTTAATGTAAAACCACGCATGCCTCTGCAGTCTCCCCGGACTATTTATCCAGGCGACAGTGAATGTCAGCTCCGTGAATACCTGTAATTATGTATGGTGGTCGGCATTCCTCCTCTGAGGCAATGCAACAGCCATACGCACCCTCAGCAAGATGCCTGCTGGTCCCGGAGCTTTCCTTTTATTACCACACTCGAGATATCACTGCAAGACGAAGCTTTTCCAGATCACAAAAGTCTCTTTTTACTGCGGCCGACGTTTTCAAAGCAACCAGAAACTCACCTCACACTGCACCAAATCCGAGGTTACTTGCAAAAAAAAAAAAAAAAAAAAAAAAAACACCAACCTGTTCTCAGCGAAATCATTTTTAAAAAGAATTGTCCAAACGAAATAAGTTAGCCACCTAAAAGCCTTGTTCGGCGCCCAAAATATCCGCAGCTTTACAGTTTGGTGTGGATCAATCCGACTGGTGGTCACACCGGGGCGAACATTGAACACACCGCTAACACACAAACACTTAGCATCATTCACACAGCAATACACGCAGAAATAACTGGATATTAGAGCTACTCCGCACCCGTCTTCATGCCCTTTTTTAACGCCCGTGTTTGGTCGGAGCCTCAAGCTCTTCAAACTCGTGGAGAAACCAGACGCCGAGAGAGCGGACAAGGCATGGGGAGAAGCGGGGGGGAACACAACGACCAACTCGCCACACGGAGCAATGGAGAGAGAGAGAAAGAGAGAGAGAGAGAGAAAAAAAAAACCTAAATATTTCAGCCGGCTCCACCAAAACCCGTTCATTCCACACGAAGAAAAAAAAAAAAAAAAAAAGGCTTGCACGGAGTTTTAACGGTACTTACAGGTTCAAGTGATCCGTAGGTTAGATATCCTCGCCATGTTTTTAAATTCCAAAACTTAGAGACATTCCACTCTGGTCACGGAGCGGCGGTGCTCTCTCTCCGGCGGCTCCCTGCGTGTGAATGGAGAGGACAGGAATGCAACTCCGGCTCCAGGAGGAGGGAGGAGGCGCTCTGCTGCTGCAGTGCCGCTTGTAGCCCATAGAGGGCGCTCCGGGCCGAGTCCTGGTGTGACGTGTGTGAGCCTTTACGTTACATTGTCATTTCAACAATTCGCCTTCCCCACACTTTTACAAAATTATTTATTTTATATTGTGCCCAATTTAACTTTATTTTACTTTATTAATATATTCTTATATTTTATATTTAATAGTAATTTAATGTCATGTTCTCAGTTGTATTTTAATCAATTCACGTCAGTTTTAACTTTTGTGTACAGTAAAAAAACTATTTTTTTTAAATTACATGAAACACTTTTTTGTCCCTATAATGTGTATATATTGCATGCATTACTCGTATTACTTTCTGTCATAGAGAAATTGGCAAAATACAAATTCAGGAAAGATATTTTTTTTAATGCATGCAAAACCAAAACTCGTTCTGTGCCACATTTTAATGTAGAACACCGTTTTTTTATTATTATTTAATTTTCACATTCACTGTAAAAAATACTCCCAGAATTAATCATTTGATTTTGCATAAACGTCTATCATCATAATGTCTACACTGTACCATATAAATATGGTAAGTTAAACAGTTAATTTGCTACTCAACTCAAGCTTGGGGCCAAACTCAAAAGTGGGAATAAAACAGAATCATAGACAATGTTAATGTCTATTACCACTCCAACAAATAATAAGCATAAGTATTAAAATCATCATTATTTTAATTGTCATCATGACCACTATACATTTTAAAGCACCTTTCTGACTCAAGGTTTGGACAGAAGACAAGGTTCCATAATAACTGGACAACAGCAAAAGGATAGTGTGCAGGGTTTACAGGGTGGGGTTGAGAGGGGGCAGGAGGTGACAACAAATATTTGCACTGCAACTGAGTGACACAAGTAAAGCCCTGACAGGCACAGTTTAGCCTCGATGTGATGTACATGTAACATTTATAGCAGAACCCATCTAAGCTAAATTTACAGTAAATAGTGTTTAAAATAGAAAATGCCCTGGGAGGGGCGACCTCTAACTCACCCAGTAAGAGCATTCGCCCCATGTTGGCTGATTCCTACAGCGGCGCAAGGTTCGAGTCCGACCTGCTGCGTGTCATCCCCCATCTCTCTCCCCATTTCATGTCTATCCACTTTCAAAAATAAAGGGAAAAGCCCCAAAAAATAATCTTTAAAAAAGAAAATGCCCTGGGAGATGGTGGGAAACAGGTTTGGTTTTGAGCTCCCAAACAGGGCAGGCTCCTAATTAAATGAGGAGGCCCCGGGCCTGGCTGTCGCGTCCCACCAGCTGACACACTCACACTGTCTAACTTACACTGAGTGACACTTGGATGACAGATTTTGGATACAAGCTGCGCCCGTAAGACTATCCAGCCAACTTTGAATTCCTACTCTTTTCTTATGATAAGAAATCTCAAGACAGTCAAAGTGGCTTTGAAAGCTGAATTTCAATTTTCATCACGCAGTCAGTGACTACCAGGAGCTTAGACAAAGTGTGTTTTGGGCACTGTTCCATGATGTCTCTGCAGCGAGGAAGCTTTTGGGATAACTGAGTTATTCAAACAGGCAGCTCAGGTTACCAATTGCACTCTGGAGAGCAGGGAGCAAGATCTGGCACTAACCACACCACCTGGCCCCATACCTTGAATGTGTGTGTGTGTGTGTGTGTGTGTGTGTGTGTGTGTGTGTGTGTGTGTGTGTGTGTGTGTGTGTGTGTGTGTTTCAGAGAGGTAAGGGGAATGTGTATTTTTGATTAAGAAACATAAAGATATGTGTGTGTGTTATGTGAATAAAAGAGCAGCTGAATTTCAGCACTTGCCAGGAAATTTCCCCTGAATCTATCACACCACCTAGCTTTCAATAGTTTTCAAAAGCCCACTGTCTGCCATTAGAAATGGTTGGTTTGGCCAAAGTAATACTAAGAGATTAGCCTCAATTACCATGTGAAAGGCCTCTGGACCATGCCATTCCCTATCTTACACTTAAACACATCGATTAGCTCTGAGTTAGTGCGGTTAACGTCCGTCCTGTTTCACTTCAGGCCAACTGTAAGCTCTCATGGGAATATTTTCATGGAGTAGAAACGTCAGAGTGAGTACAAAGTTAGCCTTGTGCAAAACAGGATCATAAAACTGCATGCAAAATGGGCAGTTGCTTCCTTGCTGTTGAACCCAGTTGTACGCTGTACTATAATATGGTCAAGATAAAGTTACAGCATCTTCAAGATGCTTAAATAAAACAATTCTCCTTTTCTATATAGTTTACAATCACAGTCACTGTATGTTTTACATACAGTGCTCAGCGATGTTTTTTTCTTAAAGAGCCAGATTAATCTTGGCTGTCATGATTTGACTAGACAGTGCCCAGGCTGAGCAGCTTGGGCTGAAAGCACAGAGAATATTAAATAAATGTACGCATGGCTGTTTGGTGGTTTGCTGCTGTTTTGCTCTCTATTTGCTTTTTTTATTCATGCACTATTAATGGACCTGTGTTTGGCAAGAAGAACAAACATTTTAAGTGAGCAGAGAGATACAAGAACTGATTAGAGAGAAAAGAGTCCCTGTGTTTGTGTGTGTGTGTGTGTGTGTGTGTGTGTGTGTCCTTGAAAACACAAAGAATACACTATATAGCAGACACATATACATTCTGTGTAAATATACTCATACAACTAAGCAAGGAGGTGTGCATTAATGCTGTGCACCCACATACACAAAATAAAAGAAACTACAAATCACAATAGAGAGACCACATTTAAATGATCAGTTTTTTTCAGACATTCCTGATTACGTAACAACTGATGGTACTGAGCTCTATCAACAAACAAACAAAAAACTGATGTTTTAATTCTCAAAACATGAAAGATGATCAGTGTTTGTTCATCACCAGAAGGCAATGGCATCTCTTTCACTGCCCATGAAACCCAATCCTTCTTACTCAAAGCAACAAAAAACACATCTGATCTGTGCCAATTAGGTGAAGCTAATCAGATTTGAGGCAGTGGGTGAAGTGCAGGTTTGGTGTCCTTGTAACCTGAGGTGGCGCAGCTCCATCTAAACAGGTAATGAGCCATTAATTGGCTAACAACAAGATGGCTGACTATTAAGGTAGCACGGTTACAGGATATCATCCTGCTAAACTTGTCTGATCTGTTTGTACAGTCACTCCAATCCCATTTCAGCTCTCAGGATCTTCGGCCATTAGGGAAACACGCCATCTGTGTACGCTGCCGTCAGACCAGGACAGATAGAAGCTTCTTGAAATACCTGTTCGAAGCTAAAGCATACAGCCAGTCAAATGCCCAAATATGAGATTTAAAACAATGATAAGATGTTGAAACAGTTTGGACAAATACTAGTACAAAATACTAGTTTTTCTTGATTCCTGTGACAAGATGATTTAGCCCTTTTGTTTGGTGTTTTTTTTTTTTCATCATACAGGGGTTGACTTAACATACTGTTTTAATAAGGAAACAATGTCCTCTTTGAAAGGCTAGTCATTCACCGGATCTGTTGTTTATAGTATGTAATAGTAAGTCTACAACAAGAATTCTCCCTGTGTCCTAGGCTCACTTCACCCTTGATGTATAGTCCACTCATATATGATGTGTGGGTATTACATGTCATTTAGCTGACGCTTTTAACCAAAGCGACCAGCTATACACTACTGGTCAAAAGTTTTAGAACACCCCAATTTTTCCAGGTTTTTATTGAAATTCATGCAGTTCAATGTCTTATTGTACTCTGAAATGAAAGAATAGACCAAATGAACAATTTAAGTTAAAAAAGAAATCATGGAATCAATTTATAAACCAAAATGTATTCTACATTTTTGACTCATCAAAGTAGCCCCCTTTGGCAGATATAACAGCTGAACACACTCATGGCATTCTTTCTACAATGGAAATCAAATATTCTTCAGAAAGTTCTTCCCAACTCTGTTGCAGAAGTTCCCATAAATGTGTGGCACTTGTAGGTTGCTTTGCTTTCACTTTTCTGTCCAGTTCATCCCAAACCAGCTCAATGGGGTTTAAGTCTGGTGACTGTGCTGGCCACTCCATGTTTTTAAGCTTACCATCTTGTTCTTTTTTCCTAAGGTAGTTCTGGCATAGCTTGGACGTATGTTTTGGGTCATTATCTTGCTGTAGGATGAACCCCTGACCAACTAGGCGCATACCAGAGCGTACTGCATGGCGCTACAAAATGCTGTGGTAGCCGTTTAGGTTCAGGGTGTCTTTCACTCTGTACAAATCACCGACCCTGGATCAAGCAAAACAGCCCCAGACCATCACGCTTCCTCCTCCATGTTTGACAGTTGATGTCACACACTGAGGAACCATCCTTTCACCTACTCGACCCCGTACAAAAATCCTGCATGATGAACCGAAGATTTCAAATTTTGATTCATCAGTCCATAACACCTTCTTCCAGTCTTCAGTAGTCCATTGGCAGTGTTTCTTGGCCCAGGCAAGCCTCTTTTTCTTATTCTGACGTCTTTCTTGCTGCAACTCGACCTATCAAACCTGCAGCTTGAAGTCTTCTCTTTACAGTTGAAACTGAGACTTTCTTATTACGACCACTATTAAGCTGTGCTTGAAGCTGTTGTCCTGTGAGCCGCCTATCACCCAAGCTGTTGACTCTCAGAAACTTGTCTTCTGATTCTGTTGTGGCTTTGGGTCTGCCAGACCTCTTCCTGTCAGAGTTTCCCCCAGTTTCTAAGTGCCTTTTGATGGTGAAGAATACTGTACTCACTGACACCTTGACTTTCTTCGCAATTTCTCTGTAGGAAAGACCAACATTCTTAAGTGTTATGATGGTTTGTCTCTCTTCCATTGTTAATTGCCTTTTTCCGTCATTTTTATAGCAACACACTACTTTCTGCAGTACAATACTGTTCAAATAATGCTCACGAGGGTACGGTACCACAGTGTATTCCAACAATACTTTTATACAAACAGAGGGGGTTGTAAGTAATCCAGACAAGTTGGAACACCTGTGGGAATTGGTAGCACCAACTTTCAAAGCTTCATCAACCTCCATTGCTGCAGAACAGCTTTACATTGTTAACCCATTTCTTGTTCCCTGAAAAAGGCCTTTTTTTAAAATACTGAAATGTACATTATTTTTCAGTTTTGGGTAACCTTACTTTTTTTTTTAACCTCAGGCAGTTCACCACTTACCTTTGTACCATTTCAAGCTATTCATTGGACTTGAACTGCTAAAATTTCAATAAAAAACTAAAAAAATTGGGGTGTTCTAAAACTTTTGACCGGTAGTGTATATGTCAGAGGTCGCACGCCTCTGGAGCAACAAGGGGGTTAAGCGTCTTGCTCAGGGACACATTGGTTGATGTATCGCAATGGGAACCAAACCCAGGTCTCCCACACCAAAGACATGTGTCATATCCACTGCACCATCTCCACCCATATATATGGTATAATTCAGTGGAATCATGATGATCACATTGCATTTTTTATTGTATATATTTATGTTGTTAAAATATTGATTCCAAGCTAGATGTGTTAGTTTTATATCCTACACATTGATTTTGAAGAAATATCCGTATTAATATACTGTAATTATTTCAACCATAGCGCCCAGGCCAATTTATAGCTGCTAAAAACAATTATACATGATTTATAGGTCCCATAATATGCTCATTTTCAGGTTCATACTTGTAGTTTGGGTTTCTAGTAGAACATGTTTACATGCTTTATTGTTGAAAAAACACTTAATTTTTCTCATACCATCTGTCTGAATATACCTGTATTCACCGTGAAACACTCCATTGGCGTCTATCTCTTAAAGCCCCCCTCCCATATATGCATTATATATAGTATAGCTGTAACATCACAACTTTTAAAGAAAGAGTTTCTGAATATGGGCTGTATGTCTTTCTCTGTATTGAACATTTTGATACTTTCAAATTTAAATTTAAATCCCACTTGTTACAATATGGGACCTCAAAATATGTTTTTTTAAAAGCTTCCTTTGCATCTGTAAACATTAAATGTATGTGGTAAATTAAAAAGTGTTCATGCACTGCCTCTACTGTAGGATAAATCTATATGGTATGGCATCAGTTGGTAGCAAAGAGTAGTAAAAAAAGACATTTGTGCAACCTGTCGCCGATTATTAATGTTAAATATGACAAAACATTCAATTTCAGTAAGTCACAGACTCACATCTCAACACATGGGCTCAGACTCACATCTCAACACATGGGCTCATTAGGAAACTCACATATTAAACAGTAGCATAAGTAGACATCAAGAAAGCAACCCAGAGTTTGGCGGAGGTGAAAGTGTTGCATGCATTTCAGCATTGTGCATATGCTACATGTTTGCAATAGTAATGTCTTAAGTAAGGTAATATGAGTTAAGAATATTTCCACCTTAATTATTCATTCAGAGTGCATTTCAGTTGTGGGAAACCTTAAGAGCCTCTAGAGACTTGTTCTTTAAATTGCTGCAACCGTATAGGCAGGCTCATTGGCCATGATTTAATGTGCATCTTTTCATAGACCTCAATTATCAATTAACTGTAAGTGTACACCACTGGGAATATTCTCAGTCGTGTCCGCCACATTAACATCCATTAGAAGGGAATCACCTGTCTGCGCTGGAGCTCCTCAGCTGCTGAATGTTTTCCTCTGGGCTGCAATCTGTCATAGTGGAAAGAAGAAGACTGGTATATAATCATTTGGAATTGCTGGTGAAGGTGGTCACAAATCTCAAAATTAACAGTTTGGATCTCACCGAATGAGTGGTGAGCCTGAAGACTGATTCCTCTAATTACAAATGTGGCTGGAGAGTAGAGCCACCATGAAAATACAGCAGATTTGTGACCTCATTTAGTGTTAAAATGTTTTGCTGGAGGTCTCAATTTAAGAGCCAAGATCTTAATAATGAAAAACTAAGTTGTGTAATTTGTACAAAACAGAGGTTTTCCATTAAGCTTTTCTGAGTCTATAAGGGGCAGAAGTTTTCTGACGTATGTAACAGCTTTAAAAAGCAATAATGACTTCAAATTTCAAATTTAACAATATTCATTTTCAGGGTGCTCTGTGTCGAGTCAGGCATGCTGGCTAGTTTATGCTAAGCTAGTTAGCAGCTCTGCTTTCCCTCCCTCTTCCCACCTATTTTAAGAAACTTGAAAGAAGCCACCTTAGATATTTGGTGCGGAAATATTTGAAGTGCCCAATCATAATTCAAATCTAGGTGAAGGGAATGGAACCTAATTAGTTAGAAACAGCCTCTTTGTGTTGTCTCTCGGCTGCCATCACACACTTAATGTGGCCTTTCTGTGCCGGCTTCTGATGTGTGCAACTTGGGGTGTGCATGGTAGGGAGACGCACAATCAGCCTTTTGATTAAACGCAACTTATTTCATTATGATCAAAATTACAGGAACTTGGGTCGTCACTTTCTCTTGATGTTGGCTTTTTTTAATTTGATGGGCATGGGATTTGGAAGACAATGAGGAGCAAAGGAGAAAGGGTATTGAAGACAGGGGGAGCTTTGCTGTTTCTAGATGTACAACTCAGCTGCTTTCGTAGATGTCCTTCAAGAGTTTAGCTCACTTTGAACTGCATTCATACTGTTCTGCTCAGTGTGCAGGCCTATATGGCCTAAAAATGACCACAAAGTCTTTTAGTCTTTTATATTGTTCTTTTCTTTTCTGACCCACACTGTACAGGTGTTTATACACCAAATAGCTTTTATTTGTTTTAGTTTTTTTTAAACTGATGTTTTTATCACTGGCCTGTTTTATTGTTTTGTGAAGCACTTTGTAACATGGAATTTGAAAAAGTGCTCTATTTTATTATTATTGTTTTTCTGTTGCAAGTGCAATATGATGGATATTTGTATGATTTTATAAAACATCTAAACAACTATTGGATGCATTTTCATGGAATTTTGGACAATCATGTTCCCCAGATGTGGTGCAGAACCTACCAAATTTGGTGAACGCCTGAATTTTCCTCCAACACCACCAGCAGGTAGATATCTTTTTTAGTAAATTGGGTCCGCAACTATTGGATGGATTGTCATGAAATTGAGTACATATTTGTTCGTGGTGCCCAGAGGATGAATCCTAATGGCTTTGGTAATCCCCCGACTTTACCTCTAGTGCCATCAGCTAGCCAAACTGTTTAATTTGTCCAATACTTTATGACCAAATACCTGCAAAGCTAATGATATTCCCATCAGTCTCAGCTGTACTTTGTGTTTATGTTTTAGCTTTATCATTGTGTGCATGTTAGTGTGTTGATGTTAGCAATTAGCTCAAGGCACAACAGTGCCTAAGTGTACTCTCAAATGTTGAGAGGAATATAGCAGGTTATAATGAAATCTCTGATTTGCTCTAAATCATACCGTTCTGTATGGTTTCAGACACATAAGAAGAGTTTCATCATCAGTGCTGATCTTGGATCAGCTCAGCCCTTTACATCAGGATGAATGAGACACTCCTACTCTGGGAGATTTAATACATTTTGGTCCACACCTTTTCCTGAGAGAGACAGTGTGTCAAAACATCTTCTTCTAATGACTGCCTATACTTCGTCCAGCTGCTTTAAAACCAGTGGCCTTATGCCAAGCTTTTGCCCATGCCAGGTTTTAAGTTTCGGTGACAGTTAGAGTTTTAGTCATATCTTGGCAGGTATGCTTATGCCGAGGGTTTCTCTGAGCAGGAAGTTTGAGGTTTGGCTGGTGTTATATTAACAGGGTCTGTCATCTCAGCTGGGCCCAGAGCTGAAATCAGATCTCACACACGTCTCTGCCTAACAGTGATGAATTGTGTTGCCTCCTGAGCGCTGAGAACTTGCAGAACAACATTTAAACCCAAGACACACATTAAAATGTCACTCCTGTGTCTAACGATTCTTTTTTTTTCGAGTGTAAAATAGATAATTGTAATGACCTGGCTCACACAGCCACGACAAAAAAACAAGAGATACACAGTTTGCAACTAAAAGGTTTAACATTTATTTACTGCATATATAAGAAAATCATAATTAAATGAAGTAACGAGGAGTGGCAGCAGACTGATGAGTGAATGATGAATGCAAAGTGTTGTAAAGTGTAAACCTAGCTATTAACCAGGACGAAGCCAACCAAACAGAAACATGGTGCCGAAGGATGGAGACTGAGCGGGTCGAAAGGCAAATCTTAACAACTCCTGGGAGACTGGCCACGTGCTCCCAGTTGCGCTGGTTTGGCTCCGCCCATGAACCTGCAAGACAGCACAGAGAAAGAAACACAGCAGGCCCTGCTATAGCAGGAGGGCTGTCACATGAAATAGATATATTCTTTGCAATGATTAGGCACTGAGTTGAGTTCTTACTGAAAAACAAAAAAAAGGTTAACACACAAATTACCTGCAGTTTCATCATCTCCCGGCAGCTGAAGCTTTTGTCATCGACAGCGCCACGGTACACGTTGTCGCTGCGTCTTTTAGCCCTCTCCAGTACTTTAAAGCTTGGTCCCATCTTGCCCTTGACAGAGAAGCTTGGCACCCTCACACAGTAATTATACCAGAGCTGACGTCTCCTCTTTCCATTGAATTATTGAGAAGGTGAAGAGGACAAAAGATCCCACGTAGAGAGAGACAGAACTGTTTGCGTCCCTGTGGCCTCGGGATAAAAGGAATCCACAATGGACGCTGCTGCACATGATACTGTTGAGTCTATGTTGTCTTACAGTCAGCTTCACTCAACAACAGTCAGGGTTGCATATGTGATGTATGTATATGTATTTTTAAACATGCTAATATCACAACATATTTCACTGTATTTTGAATTACTACTTGTCCAAAAAATCAAAGTAACAGACTGGAGACAGGAGTTTTCAATGATGCGCACAAGCTTCTTTGTATGTATGCAAGCCTTTTAGGATAGAGCGCCAGCTTATGCAGGATGTGTTTTACACCCCTTTGGCAATTTTAAACTATGGAAGCATAAGTGATTCCTAATCTAGGGTGCCACTAGAAATACTGGGCCCCTTGGAAAACAGCTCAATAACAGCTGTAACACAATACATATGAGCCATGGTGAAATGAGATGGGTATTCCTGTCCTTTTAGGGTTGATAATACAAATGTCAGTACAGCTGACTTCAGTAGTCAGGGTGCCCTTATAGTCTAGTGTTGTCATTACACAGGAAACCCTTCCATCCGTATCTGAAGGGCTGCCTATGCTTGTGCAGAGTCTGCAGCTAGTTGTATCTACAGTACATATACATTTCCTGAAATGAAAAGTAACCAACCTGAGCTGCCACTGGCTGTGTGTTTGCACACTCTGTTTCAATTGTCAGAGGAGGTTTGTTTTATAATCTAAAAGCGACTTGTTGTATACAAAAATCAGTTCTCCTGTTTGCAAAGCCGGTGTCCCATTCACTGCTCACATTGCATTGTAGCTCTGGCATTTGGCTATCAATTGCATAAATTAGCTTTTTCCAGTCTATTTCAACATTGAACAGCCCAAGGTCACAGAAAAACTATAAAATGTGCTCTCTCTCTCTCTCTCTCTCTCTCTATGGAGTACATTTTCCCCTTAGGTAACGTAAGGTGGCTTTGATTTTAAACCAGGGGAAAGAATTAAAAGAAAAATAATCATGGAGTGAATGAATGAACAAAGTTGCCTAGAAAATATTTGTTATAAGTAAATGTGCCCTGAGAAATATATTACAATAGCAACCACAAAAGAAATCTTTCACCTGGTTCCTGTTCACAAGTCACCCTTTTCACTTCTTCGTTGCCATGGCACCACAGGGGTTGTAGTTCAGGCACGATTTTGCTTCAGTCTGCCTCCTCTCTCTGTGTGGGATATGATTTTACTTCACAATGGTATGCTTATGAAGATGCAGACTCAGAAGGGACATTGCGGCCGGGTTGGCTCAGTGGGTAGAGCAGGCACACCTATATTGAGAAGTTTATGCCTCGACGCAGAGGTCCAGGGTTGGAGTCCTACCTGGGACTATTTCCTGCATGTCTTCCCCCTTCTCTCTCCCCTAGCCAAAAATGTGGAAAAGCCCAAAAAATAATCTTATAAGGGACATTGAATCATTTAAAGATTGTGTGAAACAGATTTCACTGAGAGGTTCGTGAGATTAACCTGTGTTTATCAAGATCCTCACTGTGGCTCAAAAGAAGTGATAATATAAAACGTGTGTGTACTTAGAATACTTCAGAATACTTGGATGTATTCTAAGCATGAATATAAATGTCTGAAACACTCAATCATTTCTGATCATTTCAACATTTCTTACACCCAGCTACTTCAGGTTTAAATGACACATTTTGTGAAAACATTTTATGGTTCGGAGGATCTTGTTTTCCTTCTCCTGGGAGGGGGGAGGGTCACACAGTGTCCCACTCAGTGTTTCTTATGTAATCCACACGATGGAGTTACATAATCTATTTGATGGTAAGACCTTGAGGTTTCTGTGGGATTGTGCTCGAGGGCTTGATGTTATTTGTTTACCTGAGAATTTTTCAGTATTTCCGTGGACACACAAGCACACACAAAAATTCTTCTTTTCACTTCAAGCTGTCTTCCACACAGCAGCCCATTACAGAGAGAAAAGGTGACATGTAGCAGTAGCACAGGATGGCTGGCCTCAGTTCAGTGCCTCCATCTCAACCCGTGACAGAGCAGTGAATGGCCCTCACTCACAGCTGTCCTGGACTCAGTCAGCCAAGCACAGCTCAAACCTGGAAAACAACATGATATGCTAGGATGCTAAGATGCACCTGGCAGTGCAATTTTCCTCCTAGAAGAGATAGAGGGACAGGGAGTTATTTAAATGCTAAACAATGCAACCTGTCGCTGTAAGCACAGACAGCTTCCTGATGACTTCCTGGTTGGATTGGTCATAGAAGAATGCAGTGCAAGAGGCCATATAAGGAAAGTGGAGAAATCCTCTAAGGTTACAGGGCTGATGCCACAGAAAATACATATACAACATTTTAATAAACACCATCCAACTAAAGATTACAAATAAAAGCTCCCACATTTTCCAAATTCATCCAATTGCTAAGACCAGTTATGATATTCTAAAGAGTGCTTGATATTTGATCTTATTCCTTTATGTAATCTTCAACAAATGTAGCAGCAGCAACCTACACCATGTATAACTTGAACAGCATGAATCAAGTTGTTCATCATTAGCTATAACAGCCTTCCTGCTGAATAACACAGAGCAAAATCAAAGCTGTCTCTGCACTTCATCAAATATGACATACAGCATGGTGCCATATGGAGGATAAAAAGGTACAAAGTAAGTAGGAAGCTTAATAAAGGTTCATCTACATTAACAACCCACGATTCCAACTCACCACTGGCTGACGTGACATCTAATGAAAGGAGAAAAATGTGTGTGGGAGCTCAAATCATTCTCCAACATCTCCATAACTGGTTCAGAAGGCTGGTTGATCAGAAAATGTGGGAATTATTCCATTTTATATGAGAACTTAATACATTCAGTCATATGTTTAGAGTACCACAAAGTCAAATCCAGCCTCCTGCCGCACATACATCTTAGTGCATGCGAGCTCATGTGAGTCCGTCGCTTTGAAACTGTTGGCCCTCCCCGTTCCCTGGGCTGGAAGTGTGTGGGACTGCGGTGCTCATATCGCTGAGAATGCCATCCTTGAATCCTGAACCCACGGTGGCTTGATGGCGTTGTCGTTAAAGCTAACGCACAACGGTTTGCCCCCCAGGTCGTCCCTGGTGAGCGTGAGCTAACTCCTGTGAGCTAACACTGTTAGCTCTGTCAGCACTGTTGCTGTTAGTGCTGTTAGCACTGCTAGCAATGCTAGCTGCCGCAATTTCAGCTCAGCCCCCCTTCCATGTAGTCACAGGTGAAAGCCATTGACATATATAAAAGGTAAAAGCCGTGAGCATGAGCATATGTCAATGCTGAGTTTACAGCTTGTTCTGCTGCCCCCAAGTGGCCAAAAGAAATCAATAAATTGCGTTAACTCACTAACATCTATCTATCTATAAATGGCAGGAACGTTTATCTGTCTGTCTGTGTGGGTGTTATGCGCATATCTCTAGAACCGTTAGTCCGATGGATTTCAAACTTGACATGTGCCTTGCTACGGGCACAAGTAAGTACAGTGCAAAGTTTGACGTTGTTTGAATATGAAATGCAAAAGATATCGTTAAATATATAGGTAAAAGAAGCACACATGCACTAGCCGCTGGCCACTCCCCCTCTGCTCACTGAGTGAGCAGGACCAGAGACAGAGAGAGCAGCGGAGCTTTGGCAGCTAAAATGTGACATACACCTCAGACCCACAAAAATGTACAAAGTAGCACTACGTTAACGATCAAATGACACAAGATGTCTCTCTCTCTCTCTCATTGCACACACACACACACACACACACACACACACACACAAATGGTCCGGTTCTGGTGGTTGATGAACGCAGATGTGCTGATTAGCTCTCATAACAGGCCGGATGGGTAGCACACTGCCTTGAGTCCATGACGCTAATGTCTGATTACTCCACATTGTCATTGTGATATTTTGTGATTACATTCTGAATCTACAGCGTTCTCTGTCAGGTATACATACAGTAGTACAATGTCTGTCTCTGATGTAGACGTAGCCTACACTGTAAGTCAGTAGTAGGCTATACAGTGGAGTTGCATTGTGGTTTGGGGTCCTTCTGTAAGTAATTTTGGGGTACAATTTGGTTTTGAAGAAATCTACAAGCAGCAATAACACAGGCCAAGCAGTCGGCCCGTTCCAAACAGGCACATTTTCATCGGGCACTGCACTAGTTTAGTAAACAAAGAGAAGTATGCAATATTACAGACAAAATAGTACAACTGAGATGTTGGGGGCAAATATATAGACCTACCACTACCCTATTACCTTCAGAGAAGAAGAACACTGCTGTCTGTAATTATGTAATTAGCTAATTCTTGTGATTAGCAATAAATTGCATTTCAATTTTAAATCGTTAAATTCAACATCACCAATCCTTCAACTTATTCTCTTCCACTTGCTCTTAAAAAGTTTTGCGAGTGTCACCATGGCCATTTCATCAAGGGCCCTGTTCCCCATTCGCAGACAACATGGTTTAGCTCGAGACAACGGTCAGCAATAACTGCACCCATAATACAACCTCAACTCTCTCTACCAGTGGCTCCCAGGTTTCATGTGAGTTTCACTTTAAGACATCCAATTTAGTCAACTGGCCTAAACCAGCAGCATCAAAGAAATTCAGAGTGTAAGGTGAGCAATACATAAGCTGGCTCACATTTAGAAAATGATCATGAACAATTATCATCATTATTTAAATGGTGCATCGATATAATAGAGATTTGTTATTAATTTAGTGAGATGTCTTTAACAAGATGAACATATCAGCAACAAGCACAAGCGAAACATCTCCCAGCTAAGCAGCATCCTTTCCCGCCAAGCACACCAGAACAGAGCACAGTTATATATGTGAGCGATTGCTTGCTATTGTATGTCTCAATGCAGATAAGAAACTAAAAGACATTATTCTGTCTTTCATTTTCTGCAGTAGGTGTCCTGTGACAGCAGACAGAAGAGGAATGAAAAGCAGCAGGCGTGTTGAAACGTACAAAGCAATGCTTTCTCTAACTGCATTTATTCACCGTATGAAACAGAAATGATGGCAAAATTGCTTTTTCGATTTATTTCTCTAAACAGAATGCAATTGCAATGAGTGTGACAAGCTGCAAATTGTGCAATTCCAAACGTTATTAAGCAATGCAGACAGGTAATCAAGACGAAGGAACTATGCTGAGCTCTATTGTTAAATGTTTCCATCTCATACCTCCCTTTGTTTTAGTACACACACACACACACACACACACACACACACACACACACACTTGAATACATGTGCAGAAATCTCCAGTGCTACGGACGTACTTATCTAATGACCTTGTACACGTAGTAAAGATATCCCCATTTGACACAGCTAATTGGTCGACGTGTCAGAGGATGTTTAGCGGCTTAGGAAATCACATCTGCCCATTGATTTCTCCCCACTACACCCCCTCCATCAAACATTGTATTGCTTAATCCAGTCTACAACTCTATTGTTGTGAATCCTCAATAGATTCTCAGGCAGAGGAGGCGAGAAAGAAAGAAAGGGAGAGGGAGATCGAAAGAGAGGGGAGTGAACAAGCGATTAAGAAGGCACTTGGGATGGGGAAGGAAAATTAGAGACTGTGGGTTTGCGTGTGTGAGAACGAGAATCAAACAGCGTAGATGCAATCAGATGCAGAAGAGAGGGCAGAATGGAGAATACATCCACTCTCCTTTATGCTGAAGCATATTTAATGGCAGGAGGTTGTCATGCGGCAGTATGCCTTCACATGCTACTGTGGCATGCTACTCGTGTAGGTTCTGAGCTGCTGTGCCAGCTGAAGCGTGCTAGGTTGTGCTGTGGCATCTGCTCTCAGCTTTAAGCTTGTCTGCTCTATGGTTAATGAGGAGAGTTCCTCTGTCTTCCTGTCTCTGCACTGTCTTCTGATACTTTTAAACTTATATTTAGGGTCATAGCACACACACACACACACACATTTTAACCATTTATTTATGTCCACATAAAGAAAAATAGTACAGGGACACAAATATTACAGATGCAGTACAATACAAGAAAAAACTCATAGACCACAGACACACACACACACACACACACACACACACACACACACACACACACACACACACACACACACACGTGTGAAAAGCTTAGCTTGTCTTCTGTGTTCAAATAAGAGAAATCTTTGGTAATAATTTGATTGCAGTACATCTTAGCAAATGATGCTTGTTTCATTGGCCATCATTTATGAAACGTGCGTACGACCTAAAACAGGCGTAGGACGGGCGTACGCCGATTCCTACGCACAGCTCGGCATTTATCCATTTGAACGTGAGCGTAGGCTGCGATAAAATGTCACGTCTGGTCTGAACTCGTGTACGCAAGTTTCCGAGTCAGTGTGGCCTTGCGGTGCAGCATATACTCTGATCTGGCTCTTTTAGAAGACCTCTATGAGCCGGTACAACAGCGCACACGTACGCGCACGTGGCACGGTGGAGCGCTCCATCGCATTGTTTAAGGGCAGATGGCTTGCATCAGCGGGGGGGACCCTATACACGGCAGAAAAAGTCTCCAACATTGTTTTAGCCTGTGGGGTTCTGCACAACATCTCGCAGGAAAACAGGGTGCCATAAATGTAGTGATGGAGCCAGATGACCCGATGACGCACTCTCCCTCAGCTGTTGCCTCGTTCAGACACGTGAAAAAAAACACGAGTAAAATAAAAGACACTGCATAAACCGTGTGTTTATTTAAATATAGGTACACCATGTAGGTGTCAGGGAACGACCAGGAGACAGACTGGAGTAGTTAAACAGAGCTTTATTTCAATGATCCAAAACTGAGAACAGAGAGAACAGGCAGGAATCCGGCAGCAGAGTAGGTCAGGCTCAGAGCAGCAGGCAGACAACAGGATACAGGACTACAGGTAAGGTGAACGTGGCTGAACTAGACATACGTGAGTGATCAGAGCGTCGTTTAGAAACGAGACTAGACAAAGTGCATGTGTGTCTGTGCTGCTTATGTAGGTGGTTGTTGATTAGCTGCAGGTGGTGAACTGAGGATGTGGCTTGATGAGATGCAGGTGTGTGTAATTAGGACGGAGGGGACTGGGAGCGTCTGATCTGCGTGAGTGACGAGGAGTATGAATCAGTGGGAGGAGTAGGATGTGAGTATGTGTGACGGTGGGACCCTGACAGTAGGCCTAAAAGATTACAATAGAAGCCTGTACTATTAGGACTATAGAAAATGTGTCAAGGATGTATAAATTAAATAGGAGTCCAATTTACTACGGCAACACTGTTGACCTCATCAGTGATCTCTTTTCATTCCGCATTCTTTCTACAGCCTTTAATACCAGTTTTCAGGCTGCCACATTAGTGCAAATGAACCGGAGATATCAGGGTTTCAATCTCCACCTCTGAAAAGTGCCGCTTCTCAGCCGGATTACGTCTCGCCATGTCGTAAATTGTAGGGGCGAGGCCTCAAAACCGAGAATATATTGGGGCGTGATATTTAAATTACGATCGTTTCCAGCCGCTGCATTTATCAATGTACGACCATTCTTACGCTCTGATTGGTGTGATACGAACGTTTCATGAATCACACATGAAGCCTGTCGTAAGACGATTTCTGCGCTCGTCTCTGCGCTGGTTTCTACGTTAGGTTGATAAACGAGGGCCAGTGTGTCTTTTGAAAAAAACGGCACGTCACGCTCAACTGATTTATTTAGTCTCAGTGATGAGTCTAATAATTTAACAATAAAAATTGGTTCCTCCAAATTACACTTAAAATGTTCTCACTTGAGTGGTTTCTACCTATGCAATGGTTCATTTGATATCTTACGAAAAGTTTTGCACTGTTTTTGGTGCATTTTCCTACGAATGTCCAGCGGCAGCAACACAAGCAATCGGTGCAACTGGCAAGCTCCTGCAGTGCAAAGTCGTTCAGGCAACAGAACTACTTGGTTAAAGGTGCTGTAGGTAGGATTGTGAAGATCCAGGACTTGGCCAAAGAATTTGAACATCAACAACTTCTCAGTCCCTCCCCTCCCTTTCTGCTAGAGGCCAAACGGTCTCCTAAGCCCCTCACCCCACAAGGTAAAGTTTCGGTGCCTTATTTCGGTGCCACTTAAATGCCTGCGCTTCTCTCTGATGCTCCGAAAACGGACGTTAGAGGGAACTGAAACATCGCCGCACAGGACGCTAGTTAACACCACACTCGGCAGCAGGTAACGTTAGCCTATGGTTAGCTAGCAGCGGGAGTAAACACTGATTGCTGACAGCAAAACGGTGTAAAAGTGTGTCTGTATTTCCCTTGAGAGGACTGTAACACCAGACTGTAGCTGCCGTTGTCTGAAAAACACAGAAGAGATGTGTCACCTTTTTCAGCCCTTCTGAGTTTGCACGTATGATTTTAATATAACATTATAGTGATTATGGCCTTTAGAAAAATGTTTTTTGTGGAGGTGGGGTAGTACACTATAGGCCCCTGTTGGGCGGGCTAAGCTGTTGTCCTTTTTGGCATTTTTTCCCCCTTACATTACTTTTACTTTTATACTTTGAGAAGTTTTGAAACCAGTAGTTTTACACTTTTACTTAAGTAAAAAGCTTGAGTTGATACTTCAACTTCTAAAGAAGTCTTTTCAAACCCTAGTATCTATACTTCTACTTGAGTAATGAATGTGAATACTTTTGACACCTCTGGTCAGTTTCAGCAAATATGAAAGTTAGTTTTATAAGGCTAACCTACTGCATCTTTAAGTTTAGGAAAAGATAATGGTTGGGTTTAAAATAAGAACATTTGTTACATAACTTGTAACTTGGTGTTAGTTAGGTACGTAAGTTATGTACACAAAAGTAAGTTAAAATAATCATTGACTTTTGCTTTCACAGGGGACACAGACACGAACAGCGGTCTCCTGGGTGAAAGTCCTGTGTTTGTTTTGTTGTGTTTCAGGCCGGCACGTCCTGGCTCACTTACGTGGTTATTTACGAATGAAATAGTCGTGCATTACTTTTCGTAGGTATAACTATGAACAGTCTGGGAACAGCCTGCTTTGATGTGCTATTCACTTAGTAGGAATTGCTTTAAAAACCTGAAGACGTCAACTGTGAGGTCTGTGAATTATCCAAAACATTGTTTATGGAAAGAAAACCTTTTGACTTTTTCGATGCTTTGGGCATCAACAACATAAAATCAATTAATCTTAAAACTTGGGTAAATAACACCAAAACTATTACACTATTATTATTACTTACATTATATAGAGATAATGTAGCCAGGCAGCAATTAGGACAAATGCACACATACACACAGAGTCTCTCTAAGCTGTCAGTACAGTTGCTATGGAAACAACATTTGTCCAGTTCACATACAAGTAAAGCCTTACATTTTTTGCAACCTTGGCTCGCTGGCCAAACTTGTCGGCCTTCACACTCCAGCCCCCGCTGCATCATGGTCTGTATTTATTCAGTATAAAACACATGAAAGGTTTGTGCTGCATCATTGTATCCAGGTATACCTAACACTTTTAGGGAAGCAGTATTTTTAGGTGATGGCTATATGCCAAATCTTTTATTTTAGTCTTTCACACACCTTTCACAAATATTCACACATTCAAACAGCAACCTTCATAGGTTCAGTGTTGTCAATTAGTGGTTTTCAGAGCACACACACACACACATAAGTTTCATATACACAATGCACATTATTTCTTCTAACCATGGGTGGCCATATTGCTGGAGGAAAACAGCAACGTGGAAAATCACTACACAACAGAAGAAGAGTGTTCTGTGTTTGTCACACGGACTGTCTAAATGTTGTATTCTGAAATTGATTCTGGAGTTGAATGACTGTTTATCCCCCTGGCTGAATCGCTGACATGTTAAGCGCCACAAAGATAACTTCAAAGGCGGACACGATATTTTATATCAAATGGCAGATTTTTTTGGCGCTGAGATAGGCAGAGGCCAGATATGTTTTTGAAGAATACTGCAAAAGAACATCAGAGCATTTGGAGCTCTCGATCTGGGAACATTACTTTTTTTGTTACCAGTAGATCTGTGGCAAAAGATTTAAGGAAATATCACAAGATCAAATACTCCCCCTAAAAGCTTGAAAGGTGGTTCTCAAAAAGTTTAAATATTGAACAGCTCTTTAGTCCATTTTGGAATCATGACAGCGATACAATCTTAACAGCAAAAGCATCAAAACTAAGAAATCACTCCTACAGTATAACATAATACAGTTTGTGGTGCAGTTGACAGCACAACACTTGTTTACATTGGTTCTAAGGGTTCCTTTAAATGCAGGGGTTTTCCATTCACGATGCAGACAGGAAATTGCCAGAACATTCACAAGGTGCATATGGGAGAAGACCATGCGCTCCCTGTTACCTCAGCTCTCTAACTGGTTGGAGTGAACTCTCAAAGGTATCAGCATGACGTGTTACAGTATGGAGTGTGTGAATGTTAGTGTGCGTGGGGTGGCTGGCAGAAAATTAGAGAGACAAACAGCAGTCATACATCTGGGGTCCTGTGCAGTGTGTTTCAAGGTTAAAGGCGCTGCCTATGGCATGGCTGCCGTCACAGGAACTCTGGCCAGAATCAAAGTGTCTGTGCCAGTTTGTGTGCGTCTGCTGCAGAGCTGGTTAGACAGATTCCTGAGCTGCCTGTCGGTGTGAGAAGCATGAAGTCATGGCGCATCAATCGGCAACCTGCCGTCTCAGGTGCCGGAACTTCCATTGTACCCAGAGCGCTAGGAAACCGCTGAGACTGCACTTCATACCTGGTTAAACACTGTCTCCAAACTCCAAAAACAAAATTTGTACAGATGTCGTCTCAAAAGCAAGTCTGGCTCACTTGCTTACACTAACTCGACTTAGCCCACAGACCCTTGCTGCTCCCATTCATTTGCTCTGTTTTTTTCCTAATAACAGTGGAAATAGTTCAGAGCGAGAGGTGAATCATTTGACTCTGCGTGTGTCCTTTGAGATAAAGTGCCATGGTTATACCACAAATCTCTAGTCTTTAGAAGAGAGAGCGCGAGAGCGAGAAGAGAAATAACAAGCTCTCTGAACTATAAAGCATACAGTTGCACACCTAATTTCAGGGTCAGAGGACAGATTGCACTACATTTTTTTTGTTCACGCCTATTTCTTTGTTGCGCACATACACACCACACCTACATAATAGTGCATGCAGCTAAAATATTTTGGATTTGTTTGTGCCCTCTGCCTTTGTATATGTGTACTACCCGGCATCCATACGATTTTTTTTGTGCCTTTGATGACCTTATCCTTTTGATCTGTGTTCTGCAATATTTTTCCTGTACAACAAAAAGCCACAGACATGATTGATAATGCATGCATGCTCCACTGGCTGCTGGCATACTGCTTTGATCTTCGTCAAAACTGAATGAGAGGAGCTGATAAAAAGTAGGGCAACCCTCGTTCTGCTGGGTTAAAGGGAACTTGTGTTGCTTGGAATAAATGATGAGACCTAACTGCTATATTGCTAACACACAAACACACACATAGAGCATTGGAAATCAAAGCTCTTCAAATCCCACTGATATTATGTTCTCAATCATTCTCCTAAGGACTGCATTGGCTCTCTTTCACCCAAATGGGAATTGCACCAACAACCTCTGGTTCACATCTCTGCTGAAGGACTGAAAGAAAGAAGAGCGAGTTCTGACAGGAGATTGTCAAATGCAGACATTTCCCTTCTTGTACACGCTGTATATAGACTGGATCTAAAGTTCTGTGACAGCGTAGGCCTTTTCCATAAGGGGCTTCAAGACTCACACACCAACAAACACACAGCATCCCTCATGCGCTCTCTTTGTCTCTTTTTTTCTCTCTCTCTCTCTCAGGCGCTGTCTAACGGCACTGCTAGAACATGCATGTATTATTCATTTAGCAACTAGCAGGATGTGGGGCCTTGTCAAGAACTGAACCCACCACAGCGGCGAGCAGAGAGCAGCGGAGGGGGATGGGAAGGAGGAGGAGAGGAGAAAGACAGAGTGACAGAGAGAAGGGAAGATGGAGGAATCTGGTGATCTGTGGGTCTAGATACGGTAAACAACAGCGATGCAGAGCCACAGGATAAGCTCCATGTGTCTCCTGTTGCAGCGCATACACCCACTCCCTTAAGAGCAACTTATTGCTACTCTTCTTTCACAAGGGAGTTGAACCAACAACCTTTCTTTGCTCCTCACCAGAGCTATCTCTGCAGATGGAAATTGCTATTGAGGGTCGCCTGTCGTTTCACAAAGCTAAATTTGGGTGGGGTATTTAAACTCTCAGCCAGCTCAGATTGGCTCCTCTGTCTCCCCTGGCCAATCTTAAACAGCAATCTGAATAGCAATATCTCATCTCTTAGACTGTCGCTCAAGAGACATTTGTGGTTAAAAGAGTTGTAACACTAGCCCGGAATGAGCCATAACTCAGAAGATGGGCTTGCAGGCTCCCTGTAGAGTCTGCTGAGAGGAACTCAAGGAAAGGAATAGGGTCAGAGAGAGGAAGTTGAAGAGGGATAGTGATAAAGAAGAGGTAAGGGAGGAACACCAACTGCTATATAAGGATGGAAGTGATGAAAAATTGAGCCGGAGGGAAAAGGAAAATTAAAGATGGACTATATACACACATTGGTCTAAATGGGCTAAATCTGAAAGGCCTCAAGCAGACATCGGGAGATGGCTAAACCGACTGTCCATCTCCGGGTCTGTCAACGCTGTGTCTACGCAAAAAAGTGGAGGGAGCAAGCAGCACCTACTGCGGCCCCTGGCTAAAGTTAATGTTAGTTAGCTAGCTAACGAAGTTAGCTTACTAATTCCACCCGACACTTACAGATAACATTATAATGAGGCAAACAAGTTGTCAGTCATCTGGCGGAATGGACATAATTAATAAACATTTGCAGGGATTTTGTATCCTGTTTTTTTACTGGATTGGAATGAGCAAATTTTGCACATTTGCTTGTGTTACTTAAAGCTGTTTCAAATCAAATGAATGTGGCAGACAGCAGTGCAACGCTGCTAATTTCCCCTCCGTTCGATTCACTTCGGGGACACTGCACATAGACTGCACCCATTTTCACCAGGCTCGTTCAATTTTTCTACTAACAAAACAGTATGACCTCAGACTAATTTAAAATACGCTACTGTAAATAGTGGCTCTAAGGCAGTAGTATCTGATATAGATTTTCTGATAGTGCAGGCAGTGACATAAAGACAAAAACAAACAGGAAAGAAGAAAGGACAAGTAGCGGCACTTTAACCAGGAGTCGTCACTTGTGATCAGCCTGGCTCCCCTGACAGGCAACATGTGAACAAACAAGAGCCAGCTCTGCTGTAAGTAAAAACAGGGCCCAGGGGAGGGGCCGACCCCAAACCATGTGGCCCACCCTGACCCGCCGCCACTGAGAGCGAGGGCACGTCAGCATAATCACATTATGCTAGATAAATGCCCAGCCTGCACCAAAATATGTGTGGCTTCTTTGTAACAGGAGGCTGCCACATGGCCCAATTTAGAAAAACACTAACTTGTGACTCTGAAGATAACACTATGTGTATGGGGGGGGGGGGGGGTGTGTGTGTGTGTGTGTGTGTGTGTGTGTGTGTGTGTGTGTGTGTGGCACCGACACATGGTTATCATGCCCCGGAGCAAGGCTGAAGACAGCTGCACAGTGGTGGAGACAGTAAAGAATAGAAAGGGCCTAGTGAACGTGATTTCTCTATACCGCACGCTCATAAAATGGTGCCTGGTGGCCTGAGAAATCCTTGAACTATTCCATCAACAGACACATTATGTGACACAACAAATTCATAACTTTCAATGCCTTTCCCCTCCTTTATTTGAGGCTGGCTAGTCTACAATGTGACATTTATCATTGTACAGCATATCACAGCAGTGTATCTCGGGTGGTGATAGCGCAGTGGGTATGACACATGCCTTTGGCGTGGGAGACCTGGGTTCGATTCACACTGCGATACGTCAGCCAATGTGTCCCAAGACACATGACCCCTAGTTGTTCCAGAGGCATGTGACCTCTGACATATATAGCCATTGTAAGTCGCTTTGGATAAAAGCGTCAGGTAAATGTAATGTAATGTATCTCCTGTTTACTGTGTTAGGTCTGAAAGGCCTCGGATGTGTATTTGTGTAAACTGCAGGTGAGTTGAGGTGAGGAGCATTACAAATATCTCTATGTTCAATTAACTTCTCCCTTCAGAACAAACTGGTTTGCTTTCAACTGTTAATCTTGCCCCCAGAGTAAGAGAGAGAGTTGTTGGTATGATGGCAGCTGTCATTACCCAACAGCCCATTGGGGGGGGAGGGATTCACAAACAGGAAGTGATAATATAACACTTTTTCACCTCAGGCTGTGCATTCCTGTCAGGTCTCCGAGAACACGGTTATTACCATTACAAAAGCTGCTTGCTTGTTCGTCCCCTCCAGCAACCACATTACTTTACACAGTTGAGATTAAAACAAAAACACCAAGGTTTTTCATAACCCTCCTACTGTAATAACATTTGTCCTGAATCCAGAAGAATTGTACATGATAAATTAAATTTTTTGAGTAAATTTTGTGAGGATTAATATTTTGGATAAAGTGAGAAGTGAGAGGTGATTTCCCCCAAGGTGGAGCTCCAGGTTGGAAGAAGGAGTGCTGCTGGTTGATTACCCCAGCTTGAGTGAGCCGTTTTGGGGGAAGCGAAGAACGGGTAAGCCCCCTTCACGGGCTCCAAAAGAAGAGATCTCTGGGAATGAGGTAATCCCATAATGACTTCCGAAGCTGGCAGAGTGAGATCGGCTTTCTTAGCTCGCGGATATTAAAGAGAAGGTAAGAGAGAAAGAGGGAGGGATAGAGGGGTTTGAGAGACAGGAGAGAGAGCTGGATAACCCCCCCACCCACCATGGGGCAGAGTAATTATATCTGAGGATGAGATAAATGTCCTTTTAAACACACTCCCTTGCACAGACACACACAAACACACACACGCACACACACACACACACACACACACACACACACACAGGATCCCAGGTAACATATAGGTGTTCCAAACCTTGGGCATTTCTCCACAAGTCTCCAACTGAGTGAGTGATTTTTCTAAACTGCACCCTTGGGCCAGCGTACGACCATAAGCCAGCCTGTCAGGAACGCGGGACACACATTTGGTTAACTTCCCAGTGCAGAACACACACACACACACACACACACACACACACACACACACACACACACACACACACACAAACACACATAAGCAATCTGGAGAGCGTGGGCCTGCAACGGTGTGAGAGGGAAAAGGGTGATAAAATCCTCATTTCCCTTCATTGCCGGGTCGTTTGTCTCCGTCGTGCAGGCGGCTCGCCAGTCATGGAAATGCTGGCCGGCAACCGAGAGCTGAGTCACGTCAGGCGTTCATCGATCATTCGACTGTTTACTGTTACTCTCACTCGCTCTTTCGATCTTTTTTTCACTCCCTCTGTCCAGCCATCCCCTGCTTCGCCTCTATCTCTCATGCACATAAACTCAGCCGGTAGTTTGACCCCACACAACTTTTCTTTATTTCTCTCCTCCGCACACTGTCATTCATTTTTGTTAATGGATACAAACTTTTATAGAGTGGAAAGGGATATTGATGGATGTTTTTCAGATAAGTTCATGGACTGGACCTAGTGTGCACAACCCAAGACTAACAGTGTGAAGTTAGTATTCTGTTAGCTGAAGAAACAAGTTTTTTCCCCCCAGGATATAGGGGAAAATGTAGTGAAAGTGTGAGAACATCAGAAATAAACTCCCTCTGTAATACACAGTAGCAGTGTAAACTCAGAGCAGAGCAGCCAACCTTGCTAACACTGAAAACGTCTGTAGCTTGCAAATTTGCAGCCTCATCTTGTCTCATTTAAAAAAAAGCAACAAAATAAATATATACAATTATAACATACAATTATTTATGTTTTTCTCCACATGTCAAATGCCCGTAAAAGCTCAGTAAAGTCAGCGCCTTAATACAGACGTGTGTGTTACTTCCATTAGCTAACAACTTTATTTTGTGGGATTACACGTTATTGATCTAGCATTCATTTGCTAGCTAGCTGCAACAGTTAGCATCAGCTGTCATTTCAACCGACTAATGGTGCGTTCTTTTTGTCCACCGAAGTCGATTTACGAGTTGTTTTCCGGAGTTACGAACCGGAAGTTGCAAAAAGAACGCCACCGAGGTCGTATATACACTCGTCAAGTCGTCTGAACTCAGAGGACTTTCACTTTCAAAGATGGCTACGCCGTGCATCACACGTAGTAAACATTGTGGTTTTCTACAATTTTAAGCACTTTAGTCTTTGTTGTAACCAAATGAAGAAGTCGTACACATAGCGCTGTATACTGCTACCTATTGGCATGTCGCTACAGTCTTATTAGGAGTTAAATACCGCCTAATTAGTTATTTTGTAGCTTGTGCAGCTAAAATTGGCTAGAGACGCTCGTTTGCAATATGACAACAATGGCTTTAAGCCGAGTCTTGAGCAGAAAGCAGAGCAGTAGCCTAACGTTAACGTTAATCAAAACGTAATTTTCATGTATCAAACTGTGAAATGTATTTGTGTAATATGTCAATAACTGGGTGAATAGAATCCTAAATGTTACTAATAATGTTATAAAAATCCATCTTTTTTCCGACTCGTAGTATTGTGTGACAAAAAGAACGCAACAACCCCGCGGTTACTCGTTTTTCGACATGGATGTGACGTCACACTTGAGCTACTAGTCGCGATTACAAGAAAAAAAGAACGCACCATAAATCAACAGTCGGCTAGAAGTGAGAGGTCTGCTTTTGTCTACTTCTGTCTGAAGTCAGACATCCATTGTTTTAAAATAACAAAAAAAAAAATTTGAGTGGTGTAAATCTGCCACTGTTATCGTTAACTCGTAAATTGCAAATGTGCCGTGCGAGAGCAGAAATCTTGCGGTGTAACAGAAACAAAGGGAGGCTGGCTTAGTGAAGGCTAAGAAAGTCTGTTCAGCAGTTGGAAATACTGTAAATGATCTGTAGGCTTTTGGTCATTCATAACTTTTTTGATTCAGTTTTCCTCCTTTCAACAAAGAGTCTGATGGCTTGAAAGTGGAAGCAGCTGCTAACAAACTAATAAAAATGCGTACTTAAATCTCCCATTTAGTGGCTGATTCACTGAGCTACATAGTTTCACCAAACAGAGGGACAGCTTCACTAAGGCTTCAGTTTTACAGGTGTAAAACTCATTTCCATGTGAAAAATATGGTTCTTGACAGCACCAAATCAAATATGCAATTTCTTAATCTGCAGAAAAACGAAAAGCGGTTGCCATGAAAAACAAACAATTCATAAAATTACTCAGGATGAGGAGGTTGTGATTGATGAGAACAGTGATTGGTCTTTCAGCAGAGCGATCCATTACTGTATGGCATGTTTCAAACTCAGTGTTGGTGTAATCAGGCAATGTAGACTAAAGAGGCAGATTGATGGGGTGAAGAGAAGATCTGTCAACAATTCTGGTCTCATGCTGCTGTTTTAATGAGCTGCACAGGTGATGGAAAGAAAGAGAGCTGGAGGTTAGCTGCAGCAGTTACATGTAAAATCCTTCTTCTCTGTATGGCACTCCCACACACACAAACACACACACACACACACACACACACACACACACACACACACACACACACACACTGAGCCTGATGCACCTACACTGTAAAACTCTCATCCAGCAAGTCAGAAGTTTATGCGTATGTGCAGGTGAGTGTATTTTATCTACCTGTGTGTGTGTGTGTGTGTGTGTGTGTCAGGCAGAAGAATGAAGACTCACACTGTTCAGCTTGTACAGGATGACTCAGCAGCATTCAGCCTCCACAGGAACACAGGCTGCCTGTTAGCACTCAGCTAATAAGAAGCCTGCTTGAGCCGATGCGTCACCATCCCACCTGAACACTGCAGAGAGAGTGTGAAGGAAGGAGGGAGCCGAGGAAGGAAGGAGATGCAGATGTAGATATTAGAGAGAGAGGAAGTGTCTTGAAGATGAGTGCACCTGTCTCCGAGCACAAGCTGCTGCTTTTGTTCACTCTCTCTATCCCTTGTGAGTGTATGTGGCACAAAGAAACAGATATTTTCACAAAATTTATACATTGTACTGTACTGTATATCATACTGTTTTGTGACTTTACATAAGCGTGGATCCATGTGTATAGGCAAACAGGTAAAGACATGCATCATCAGACAGAATGGTGTTATTGGCCGATTCTGCAAAACCCTGAATGAAAATGAAAGTGAAGCCCGTACAGCAGCGTTGCTTTCCTTAACCTGGGATGTGCCATGTTCATTGACAAGTAATACATTTGCATATTGAATCTAGCTCATATTGTATCAACATTCCATATTGCAATTCACTAAGAGGTAGGTTTTGCATTTGGCCGGCTGAGTCGTCTAATATGAATAAAATTCCTGGGCATCCTGAGCTGGCAATGAACATGGTAAAACAATCACACAGGCTGTAAGCAAACCCCAAACCATATTTTTCAAATCGCTTCCTAAGAGGTGAAACCGTTGCTGAGCATACCCAAAATGTCAGTTACAATCAGTGCATTTACATTTACATGCACTTAAAGGTCCAGTGTGTGGGAATTCTCCCATCTAGCGTTGAGATCATATATCGCATTCAACTCTCTCGCACCACGCAGTTCAAAGTACGTATTACAGCTACGGTAGCCTTCACGCTTCAAAAAGCCGATCTCTTGCTCTTTTCAATATCCTTTTTCTTTTTCTGGGCGAAGAAGAAGAAGAAGATTTGGATTTTGAATACGTGTGGTCCTCCGTGTTTCCTTCTTCAAACTTGCCGGTGGCGGGGGAAGCTACGATACCCATTAGCAGCATTAGCAGCACCTGTGAGTTTATCATGTGACAGCGAAAACGCGAAAGGCGGAGCAGAATGTCCTGTATGTCCCTTACCGGCTAACGTATATCAAGATGGAGCATGAATATGGAGCGTCTACCCCAGTTCATGCGAATGCAAATGTAAAATTTCAATTAAAAAAAAATACTTGGAATTGATGGTGGTGGTAAATATTCATGAAAAAGGACAAGTTTGTGAACGGGCAACACAGATTTTGATAATGAACAACTAAACATGTTACACACTGGTCTTTAAGTAACCGGGTTGCAGTAGGCTTTCTCCAGTAAGGTGATTTCTTAAATGTCATGTAAACGAGACACCTGGATTCTGTAATCTGGGTATGGGATTAGAGAAACCTGATTTCCCCAGCTAGATTTCTCCTGGAAACGCAGATTTCTTGGCCACATATCTGGCTAACTGGCTGTCTTATCAGCTTTTTACACTAAGCATGTGCACGACAAAGACTGCAGACAGGGAAAGTAATAGCAGAGTAGATGGATGAAAGGAGTAATGATTGCATATAGTTATGCGTCCTTGTACTAAATATAATTCAGAAAAATAATTTCTGTATGCAGAACTATGCTAAGTACAATTGAGTTGTTGAACCAGGAAGTCTGCACAATCTAATACACGTTTTTACATCACAATATTTGTGTGCATGCATGTTAGTATAGTCAGCGTATAGCTGAAAAAAAACAACAGAAAACATGTTATATTGTGATATAATGTTACCATACCTGATACAAATAAGGACCAGAACAATAAAAATTGCACCCAGGTAAAGAAAAAGAGAATTTTTCTTGTGCATACATACTTGCTCACAGTACATATTCAAGTCACTTCTGGTTCCTTCAAACACACCCACACACATAGATGCACATAAACATAGAAAGAACAGCCAACTGACAGACACACACACCACTGTTTTCTTGAGCCCGCTGGCGATGTCTGGCACTTCCGTGGACTCCATGTCCGGAAGAACTGGATCAAGTTTTTTTAAACATGTTTTCAGTTCAATTTTGTGTGCGTGTGAATGTGTGTTAACAACACACCATAATGTGCTGGGTCTTGTGAGGTCAGATTGGAGATGACTATTCATAGCGCAGACGTTATCCAGCTCTCTATTCCAGCAAGGCACAAACCCATGGAACTCATTCTCACTGCAAAGGAAGGATAACATTTAAAAAAAACAAATTCAGCACAGCTGTGGAACAATTACACTTTTTTTGGACAGTACATATTGCAAATTAAAACCTCAGAGAGTCCTAAACCAAGAGGGAAAACAGACACTGATGCAAACAAGTTTTTCTAACCCTCAAAGAAAAACAGACATAATCTGTGTGAATTTGACCTTGACTTCCCCCAAGATGGATGTGTCACTGGGAGATGCATGTATTAATAAGCTGGTGGACCAAAGTGCATTTTCACTTCTAAAATGTACATGCCCCTGAGAGGCCAACACACACACACACACACAAAAACATCCCTGTGCAACACAGGCTTCTCCTTTCAGACAGCAGTGTTCCTGTTTGTCATACAGAGTCAGTAAAGGAAACGCAGACAGCAAAGGGGAGAGAAAAAGAAGGAGAGGACAACCAAACGAACAGAAATGTTCTAAGGTTGTTTAGTGGGTGTTGGTTTTTTTTCTTGTCACTGTTGATGCGCTATGTTGCTGTTGAAAACCTCACATACCAGTGCTGGCTTCTACATCTGAGGCTCCGTTTATACACACAGAATTTCTGATTATTTTTATACCCTTTGTGGCACAAATCTGATGCTCTCATATGTCTGACTACATTGAAAGGCAACATCACAGTGTCTAACTTTTCCCTCTTCACGGTCACAAATAGATCAGGTCTAGGTGGGGAAAACTTACTTGGTTCTTGTGTAAAGGCAGCTTTAGTTTGTGTTTGCTGTGTATACAAAAAGTAACTTTCAATTTATTTTCAGTTTACCGGACAGCATTAAAATCATTTACATGTTCAGAATGTATTTGTAGTTGGACGACAAACAAAAGTACTGAAAAATATTAACAAAATCCACTCACAAACATTGGTTAGCAATCAACATTTGTTTATGTTGCAGCTGCTTCACAGTAAAATACCTCCTGCAATGCATCCTTGCTTCTGAGAGATTCATGGCAACGAGACTAAAGGTCTAAAGCCATGCTAGCAGCTCTGTGAGGCTGTACATCAGCATAGCAGTGCTTTGAGTTAAAACTAACATCAGCATGCTTACAATGCTAACATGTTGATTACCATGTTCCCCATCTTAGTTTAGGAAGTTAGCATGCTAAAATTAGCTAATTTCCTTTAAACACAAAGTAGCTGCCGCTGATTGTAGCCCTACATCTCAACTTGCACTATTTATGTTGTCTTAGATTCAGATTTTGCTTTAAATTGCGTGATTTTCTTTTCTTTTTGGTTATTTAGTGAGCATTGCTGGAGGTGCCCAAGGCCTGATTTTTATTGCCAACGACTTCTTCTGTTATTGTTGTACACATGACTTGAACCGTGATGGGAATGTGATTAGTTTTGCATGTATTTGGTCATAATCCAAAGTATTGGACAAATTACAATTTTGACCTGATGATGGCACTAGATGGTAAATCAAGGGTTAAAGCAACGTTGTTACAATTCATCCTGAGGAGAAAATGAATGTTTCATGGCAGTCCACATTTACGACTGAAAGACATAGTCATCCCTATAGAGCCCTGCCGATAGCATGGCTAGAAAGTAGGCTTGCAGGTTTGAGATCATTTCCTGTTTATATCAATTCAAGATTAGCATCTGCTAGCAATCTTACACATCAAATCAATGTTTTGCTATGAAAATCAATACCACAGCAGTGCATATTATTTACCTGTTTAAAAGTTGATAGACCACTCCACAGATACAACTGGAGTATTTCACATCACTAACAGAGCAGATCAACTGATAATGTTGTTTGCGCAGTGAGGAAAACTATCTGCAGCAATAACGCAGTAAGGCTGTGTGTGTGTGTGTGTGTGTTTGTGTGTGTGTGAGAGAGAGAGAGTGTTTGTGTGTGGAGGAGACTAGCATCCACCTCATGAATTATAATGTAAGCTGTCAGAGTGAGCGTGTCTTCAAGATCGTAAGTGGCCAGTTCATGTCAGGACAGGACAGCTTGGTGCTTGATTACAATCCTATTTGATAGCACGCACACACATACACACACACACACACACACACACACACACACACACACACACACACACACACACACAATGACCATCTAGAAACTGGTCTAGAAACCAGGGTGTGGCAGATCCTAGTACCACCAACTCATCATGTTGATTTACATCACATCAGCAACAGTGTGTTTAAAGACAGCTGATTATCACATTAAACTCACCACAACCCTAACTTAAATATTCCGTAACACAGAACAATGTTTATAGAAATCTCTCTCAGCACATGTTAAAGAGCAATGAACTAATTTATAAACACATTTGTCCTCCAACCTGTCTGTCCTAGATATTTACTCTCAAAACCATTTTGTGCATGGTTGAGTGAGTATATAGTTTTTGTGTGTGGCTTAATCAAGCTCGGCTGCACCTGTGTGTTGTGAGGTAGCTGCGCCAATGTGATG
This sequence comes from Perca flavescens, assembly GCF_004354835.1. NCBI lineage: Eukaryota > Metazoa > Chordata > Actinopteri > Perciformes > Percidae > Perca > Perca flavescens. Next base: position 30,292,457 of record NC_041334.1, on the reverse strand, counting down.
TCTCCCAATAGCAAGTGACAGTAGGTACCAGATCAGAGCAGGGTGAGCCCCAACCAGGCGGCATGGTGGGGGGAGGTGAGAGAGGGAGAGAAAGAGGGAGGGGGCTCCCGGGGGGCCTTCAATGGTGCTGGCAAGACATGAAGGTCATGTCACTAAGCATCAGATCAGCTGGCCTGGGTGGGGTGAGTTTGTGTGTTTCTCAAAGAACGCTATCATGAAATGCTCTCGAGGCATTCGGTTCATTTTGGGTGGTTTAACCCTGTAGAGCAAGAATAAAAAAGGATGCAGGTTTTTACTTTATGTCATCTTGAGATTTCTCTTTTGATGTTAAACACATTTGTAGCCCCCATAGATGTTCATGTGTTACTTAAAAAAAAAAAAATCATTCACTGTAGATTGTCTAAAAATTGGGAGATGTGAGCTGTAAATCGGAATTCTAGTACAAAGCTAACACCCTTGGTCTAATGTAGCTTAGGGACATCCATCCTTTGCTTTCAAATCCCACTGGACACATTCAATTAGTGTATTTCTTAGCTTCTGAGAGCTTTTTGCCGTTACAGTTTCCATCTGAAGGCAACAAAATTAAGTTAAATGAAACAAGAGTGTTTGAGTAACAGTTATACTGACTAGACTGGATCATACTGTAACAACAGAAAGTTCCTTTGTGAGTCAAAGAGTAAGAGTGGGATGAGAGGAAAAGAAGAAACGGCCTTGACTGCAGAGCGAAAAAACGATCCTTGCTACATTTGGTGGTTGAAGTTACCCTGATACTTCAACTCTTTTTATAAAAGTTCTCTCGCAGGAGAGCATTTATATTTGTGTGTGCATTTGGATGTGTTTGTGACTGAACCTGTCAGTGAATCATCAAGTCTCCTCTCCAGTTCAATAAATAACCATTCCCCAAAATGCTCGCTTTACTCACAGGTCAATTTCCCCTGCAGTCTGACAGAGAGGACTCCCCACGGAGAGGGGAATGAGTCAAGAGCACCGGCTGCTTCCCAATATACAGAGAGGCGCTGCAGGAGAACCCATGGGTGTATGACCCAACATTCACCCAAATATTTCACCATCATACCTAAGACTTGCCATAAGTTTTATAGCTCAAAATCTCTATTTTTGGTAGACGCTGACACCTACGTAATATATTTATTACCTATGCATGATATTTGATATACATGTATGTAATTGGTGCTGAATTGATTAGTCAATTAATCAATTTGTAGCTGCAAAATATACTGCAGACAGCTTTGATAATCAATGTTAGTCATTGGAGTATCTCTGTGATTCAGAATATTTTGGTGTACATGTACATGTACACACAATTTTCCCAGGTTCCAGATTCTTGTTTTTTTTTCTCTGTATCTACATTTACATACCAGTAGGAACCGGTAATCATTTTATTGGTGCCTGATTCAAATGATCAAAATGACATTTTAAATGAAGGGTTGTATGATGAAGTGTTACCGTTCATACTGTAAATTATTTGAAATTTGAACTATGTGGAGTATTCCATAATGAAAACAATTTTAGTTGCAGCCCTATACTGTATAGAATAGATGTTGTGACATGATTTTGGATTGCATCTTCTAAATATGTAATGGGTTTGTAGGAGATGTTTTGATATCCATATTTTTGTTTGAACAAATGGATTTAAGTGTAAATGCTAAAATCCTGAACCAAGCTGCACTAAAAAAAACATACACATTGAAGGACCAGTCTTACCTCCAGCTGATGCTTGTCTTGGTTTACAGCCAATCAACAGTGGATTACCTCCAACCATGTCAGTGCAGTGCACTGGCTGACAGATGCAGCTGCTGATCAAAAACAGGAGGAATTCAAAGGGAGAGGTTTACTGACCATACTGTACATCATGTATATACGTTGGTAAAAGAAAGGTCAAAGAGTGAACGAGAATACATCCTGTGGCATTGTGTGCCATACTATCTAATGGGTGACGACAGGTGTGGGTGCTAGCAGGCTGAGGGGCAGTAAAACAGAGCAGGGGTCACGTGGAGGTAAAGGTCGGGGTCCAGACACTCTCACGAGGATCACTGCTACACCTCATCTGTCCACACAATCCCAAACAGATAGAGTAGATTACTGACAACTAGGGCTGTCAAACAATAACATTTTTTAATCGCAATTAATCGCCAAATTTCTACAGATAATCGCGATTAATTGCATGTTGAATGAATAAATAAAATTGTATTATTTTTCATTTCAGAACTGGTTTTAAGTACATATTAACAATGGAAAGCAAATCTTACCAGTGTATCTTCATTGGGAATCAAATGAATGGAAAGAAAGTTACTTTATGAATTTGACTTTAAGATTTGTAATTGTTTATTATTTATTTACTGTAAACAAAAGAAAATTGTGTGAATCTGTCATAATTGCACAATTCCTCAAAGTACCTAACCTAACTGAGATGTAACACTAACACTTTGCTTATACAGTACAAACAAAATGGTCCAAAACCAGATGCCACAGCAGGACATTTGTAACCTTTAAATTTTTCAAATAAGGAATGTAACAATTCTCCTGGACAGAAAAGGGGGTGGACAATGTCCCAAATGACAAAAACAGTCAAAAAAACGATACAAACAACACAGTCCTAAAACCGTATGCTGATATACATAGTCAATATAGTGTGCAGTAACTCTGATTACTCACTGACGTCCAGTGATCACCGGTTAATGAGACAGCTCTTTTTATTTGATGATGTTGTTGTTGATGTCAACAGCACAGCAACAGTGATGTTGTCTCACGATATGAGTCCATAAAGAGGCCATCCACCTCCAAAAGGCCTCCAACATCAATTTTAACATTCTAGGTACCATCTCCGTGCAAGCCAGCACCTCACTAGATTAGGTGTGTTGGTGTTTTCGAGGGTTGTAACTAACGGTTATTTTCATTGTCGTCCACAACCCAAAGATATTCAGTTTACTGTCATGGAGGAGGGAAGAAACTAGAAAATATTCACATTTAAGAAGGAGGAATCTGAGAATTTTTACTGTTTTGTTTTATGATAACGGATGACTCAAACAGATTAATCGATTATCAGTTGGCAATTAATTTAATAGTTAACTAATTGATTAATTAGTTCTTCATCAGTTTCCTTTTCTCAACCATCCAAACCTTGGCACAATATGTGACACTGACCACAACACCCTGATGCACCGGATTACCTCACTTTTTGAAGATCCTCCTGTTGTTTGTGACCGTCATTCCTTCTGCATCCCAACGCATCCGTCCCTTGTATGTTATAATCCAAACCACGAGCCATTCACCTGTATCTGCATGAATTTCAGTTTGTACATATATTTAAAATATCCACAGCACTGCACACTGTCACATAGATAGATAATATAGAGACCCCAGTGGCAGCACCATAAGCCGGACCCTGTAAACAACAGGAAGACATGTTTCTGTGGCCTTGTCCAAGCAGAAAGCTACATCTGCCTTTCACAACCAGGCAGAGGGGCCGATGTTCACACATTAGAGTGTGACCTTCGCTAACTGACAATGTGAGATGGAGCCACAAGCTGCAGGGAGAACGTGTTGCATTTGGATCTGCAGTGTGGACGGAGCTCTGACACAAAGGTAAACATGCAGTTTTTTTTTTTGTTAAATCCTTAGAAACACAAATGTGCACTCTTGCACACACAAGAATGCCCATATAGCATTTTTAACACGAGTTTTCAAAGCCCCTAAAAAAAAATCACACAAGTGCACGGACACATATAAGCGCTCGCAAAACACACATAGATAATGTGTCTTGATAGCATTATGGATGGATGAGTGAGCAGCTCCATAGAACAGTGATTACTGGCTGCTGTGTGTGAAAGGAAATAGATTAGTCACTGTCTCGGCTCTCTCCCTTTTAATAATACAACATATAAACACTCCTTCATGCTGTCTGAGTGGAAAAAATAAACTCAATATTCAATGTTAGGCTCCAAGGAAACGGCTTTTTAATAGAGCGTGCCATAAAGTGAAAATAATATGAATTACCTCTTCATCATCATAAGTGTTTATGCTTTAGTTTATTAAACACATTTGAAAAACATGTTCAAAAATAACTTCACTACTCTGAAAATCATCAAGGCTATTATTATAGTCCCATTTATGCCAACTCTTCTTTTGTGCATCGTGCTCAAAGCGTTTCGCAAGCTTGCTATGAAAGAGAAGAATTTTACAGAAAGTGTTTCAAGAACAAATGCTAAGAAATAGACTGTGGCAGCTTCTTTAAAATACGTAAAATGCTAGGAGAGGTTGTATGCTAGTGGTGCTCTCTCCCATCACAGGTGCATTCTGGGCAGATGGGAGATGAACCCTGCCGTTGAGCAATTCTTATGCAATTTTTTCAGTTTAACTGTTCATACAAAATATAACATTTTTCAATTCAAAAATCCACTGGCACACAATCCGAGAACAATGAGATTTACTGATTTGTTGGTGGAAGGAGTTATGATCCCTAAATGGGTAATGGTGAAGTTGGTAATGAGTTCACTATCGACATGATGGCGGGATGCTGAGGAGCATGACGCCTCATCTAATCCCACACGAGAGCTGAAGACAAGCCGGCTGACAGCCGACACACGCACACACACGCTCGCTGAGAGGTGTCAGAGAGACAGTGGCAACAAAGGGTCTTGTTTATTAACGGAGCTCGTGAGGCGACAAATGAACCATGAAATGAGTATCTCGCACACAACACAGACATACCAGGTACTGTATGGCGAGGGCATGGAGGGAAAGAGGGAGAGCAACCTGTGTCACGCTGTGAAAACACTCACAAACATACAGATAAAAAGAATCAATTTCATGGGTCGTGATAGTAAACAGTATGTAGAGGCATCTGTACAACGGATTGTGTGACCCAGTTTTTGAAGGCTGTGTGCCGGTGTGTGTGCCAATCAGTCAGTCCTCTGGATTAGAGACGTATTTCAATATTTTCGGAAATGCATTTATTTGCTTTGCAAGAGTTAGATGAGAAGATTGATACCACTCTCACGTCTGTCGAAGCCAGCAGCCAGTCAGCTTAGCAAAGCACAAAGACTGGAAGAGGGAAACAGCTAGCCTTGCTCTGTCCAAACGTAGAAAAAACTCTTACCAGCACCTCTACATCTTACATTTCGTTCAAAAACCAAAGCGTAAAAACTAGAGGTGTGCAAAAAAAATCGATTCATATTTGAATCGCAATTCACTGTTCAGGCTCAAGATTTCATTTTCAGAAACGATTCCCGATTAAAAAAACGATTCCCAGTATGTAAATGTAGTTACTTTTCCCATGTGATTGCAATAGACATACAATTTAAAAATAATTAAAATAAATATGAATCGATAGAGCTTGAATCGCGATTCGAATGTGAATCGATTTTTTTGCCTATCAAATTGTATGGCTACTGCAATCACATGGGAAAAGAAACTACATTTACATACTGGGAATCGTTTTTTTTAAATTGAGAATCGTTTTTGAATTGGAAATCGATTTTGAATCGAATCTCGAGCCTGAAAATCGATATTGAATCGAGACATTTTCTGAATCGTGCATCCCTAGTTACAACAACAAGTTATGGTGTTACAAGGGGTTATGGGTCGGACTATTTCTTGGCCAGGCACAGTTACTCCGGCCAAGACATAGTCTGGTACATAACTGTGTTACTGCAAATTACCAATTCAAGATACCAAAAAAATAAATAATCGATTGTTCTTGCAATATGATACGGACAAGCCTTTAAAGAGCAATTTAACACCCTGTTTTAAATTAAACACGTCCTTTTCACTGTCCAACCCCCTTACAGCTCTGTCAGGTTGGTGTTCCTCTATGGTGTTTCAGCCATTTTAATATAACATCTGATTATCAGAGACCGTAGAGAGTGACATAATTGGGCATATGAATGGGTGGTAGGGTGGGTGTAAATTAGCCACAGGCACAATATAACACTGATCAACACTGTAAATGACAAACTTACAAGTTATAGAGGTGCTAATTCTACTACTTCCATACTCCATGCTGTCCATACTGCTGAGAGTTGATTGCTGTATTTATATGTTGGAATGTTATGCTGTTTTCTCTGGAAAAAAGTGAAACAACTTCTAACTAACTAAAAAAAGCGGATTTAAGTTGCATTTAAATAAAAAGCTTTTTCCGTCCGTTTTTAATGAAACCAAGTTCAAATCTGTCTAAATCTGACCTTTTGGTTTACTAAGCAACCCAAGCCGGTAACCTGGCCTTCCTAGTATTCTTGAGCAGAAACTGAGACTCTAGCAGTTCCAGGATGCTACAGCCTGTGTTGATCTCCTTGAGGTGAACAGTATATGTGATATGTATACAGTGAAATGTGCTATACAAATAAAGTTGCCTTGCCTTGCCTTTATGGATTAACAGTGTCATAGAGAAAGTCCTTCCTGTGCTGCAATTAAATGGTTTTTAGAGGGGTGTGAGAGGAATGGGGGACTCTGAGTGTAATGCTGCCATCTATGGGGGGAACCAAGCTTCCATATATGCCTCAGCAGACAACACACACTCCCTTTCCTTTCATACCAGTGCATGTGTCCAAATCAGTCTCCTGCCCCCACCAGAACCCTGTCAACTATGTCCTACGACTCTAATATGCAGTAACACCCACACATTGCTCATTAAAACATTACAAAGTCCACAATTCAGCTTCTCACCCCACTCCTCTAACAAAGGTTGACCACACATGACCTGCAGGCCACTGCTGATTGGCATTCAGTTGGCCTGTTGGCACTGGCCAGCTTCTCAGCTGGCAGACACCCTACCAGCAGGTAAAGAGGCAGAGGCCCTTTCACTTGTCTGCTACTACACACACAAACGTCCTGCCTTCAGGGAAGTGAGCGCACACACACAGCATCCACAAACTCATGTGCACTCACAGACATCACGTCCCGTCACATCCGGCTCCGTACATGAAAGCAGCTTAAATATTAATTTCCCTTTGCTGTCATTAATAGCCGGGTTTGATGGATACAGCCCACATGCCTATCATCAGAGTCAAATTGATCCCAGTGTGGCTGATGTACATTATGCGGTGGGTAGCGAAAGCCTTTCTGGAGTGATGGATAGCTAAAGTGCAGACAGCTAATTGGAAGTTTAAGGTAAAATCACACTGTCACTGGGGAGGGAAATTGCCTGTGTTTAATTTATGTTCTCTAGATGATTCCTAGCTAAAGTTACAAGATGAGAGATGGCACATATGGAGTTTTTTTTTTAAATGTTTCTTTCCGAGTATTAATCACAAACAAGGAGCGGAAAAAACAATCAGCAGGTTTGAAATGAAAACTTATTTGATGTATTAAAATCAAATATTCTTTTTACAGCTTTCATGCTGTGCCAGTCTGTACCTCATAATTTCACTGCTACAACTTGCAGCGTGCTGTCTTCAATAAAAATTCACCATGTAACTCCGCTTTTGTCCAAGTAATACAAAGGCTACTGCCTGTCCCCAGTTAATCAAAGCTTCTGTTGACACAGGAAGTCTATAGGAAGACGCCATGATAGAGGGGTTCAGTGTGTGTGTTTGTGTGTGTGATCCACTTGTACTCACACTGCCTCTCTTCTCTTTGTGTGACAGACAAAGCAAATAGCACCCCGTCAATCTGGGAAGATACGATCATTATACAAACAGCCCCCTGCCATTATTGACACTACATTTGTGTCAATGCATGAGTGACAGAGGGAGTATGGAGAAGAAAAAATGAGTTGTGTTATAAGTGTGTCAAATGGTCAGTGTATCTGCCTGACCAGACCAGTTTTAAGATGACAGTATGCTTCAAACAAAGTGTCTGTACAGTCGCTTGTGTCACTTTTTATGTGTAGAAACGAGTGTGACGCCATGAATACATATAAATTTGAGGTGAGACTGTCCGAAAGTGTGTCGTTATTTGCATTTGTACTATTCATCACATCTTGACCCGTTTTCTGACGGCAAGCTTTTCACCCCGGCGTGAGGCTGTTGGGAACAGGTATAAACACTTTTGCCTTTTGGTCGGATGACAATTTGTATGAATTAGTTACCCTACTTATTTTATACTTGTGCCCTTAATTGCAGATAAAGTCTCAAAGGGCATCACACCTGACTGTATCTTAATGTTATAAATTAACAATAAATCCCCCCACACTTTACACTCTCAACTGGGAACTGCAAAAAATGGTAGAAAGTTTGGCAAGGGCCATGCATGGAATAGAGCAGTCAACAATTAGATGTTAATAACAAAAATGCACATGGGTACACTAATATTTGAGTCCTCCAAGTGCCCTAATCATTTCACTTTTTTCCTTACTAATTTTGATGCTACTTAAGGTGATGAAGCACTAGTGTTATTGACAGATCTGGGGGAAATGAAAGACAATCGACATTGAGCAAAAAGAGTGGAAGGGAAAAGAAGAATGTTACATTAGATGGGTGAAAATGAATGAAATGTAATATAATGCTGGCACCAATTTCATCATAGATTTTAAGTGCAACAGTTAAATGAAGTTATTAAGATCATTTTGTATAGTTGGCTCATGTATGAGTTAATAACCATCTTTGCAATCAAATAACATCATTTAACAAGTTGGTCAGAATTGCTCTAAAAATAGTTAAGACAAATCCATACCTTTTATTATTATGACAGCCTCTGACATTTATGTATAAATGTTAGGATAGTCACTGATACATTACACTTGGCCACTGCTAAAAACTGTTGGTTGCTTTAAAAACAAGCCCCACATTTACTGCACCTACAACTCAATGTAAACTCAGATACTAGACCTGTTGCTCCATTCCCAAGGGTAGTTGTAGCAGCACTTCCTGGCATAATATCAAAATATCACTCCTTGCCAGGAGCCTGCAGCATGGCTGATGATGGCAGCAAAATCCTTGTCCACCCGGAAAGCTTCTCTCAAATCCTGTGCACAGCCTGGCAATAAAGAAATGTAGAATCCATGTTAGCCCCTACTGTCGGCGCGAGAGAAGATTCCAGGCCCTAAATACAGAATAATGAGGCATTAAAGTCTGGGGCTGAGGAGGGTAATAATAAGAATGAAAGAGGGAGGGGTGTGGGGGGGCATGACGGGAAAAGGGACAATAGTTTCCCGAGGAAAAAAAAAGAGTGAGGGAAAGAACGAAGGGGGAGAAGGAAAGATAAGACTGGTGGCTTATCCTAGTTACTGGGGAAGGATTAAGTGATGTGCCACTTTGGTTTGGTGAATGTGTGAGCAAGCATAAACACACACACACACACACACACACACACACACACACAAACAGGCCTGCTCAGTCTTTCAGACGTGTGCACACCCTTTCTCTCATTCAATAACCCTCTGAGAGACACACACACATCCAGGCATGTGCTGAGCGGGGTTAAGGAGCTGCATTGCCCTCTGAGCTAGTCTTACTGGGCTGTAATGACTTTAGAGGATGTCGTATTCTTTTTATCCACCAGCGTAATATAATAAAGTAGAAAGGAGGGAGCTATCTTCTCCAAGCTGCCTCAGTGGACTGTCTCTCCAACTCTTTCTCTTAACCTCACCCACTCTCTCTCTCTCTGCCCCAGCGGCCAGATGAAATACTTTGTTCTTCATAACCTTGACCTCTTTCCCTAGTTCCCTTTCCTTACCCTCTGTCTTCACTGGCATACTGGGTTAGTTCAGCCTTCTCCTTTTCTTTTTGTTGCCTTTCTTCCAGAGCTGCTCTGCTCCTCCAGTGTCAGCCATGACAGGGTAGGGTTATCAAACTGCTCCACCCTCAGTCACGTGCTGTGTCTGCCCGAGTTTCACTCCACGCGCTTGGGTCAGGTCCCCTGCTGCTTCAGTGCCCCCCAGTTTATCTCTACATTCTCTCTAGTCCTACCACCCTTTGTATTCTGGGTCTTTGTCTGTGGATGCTGGATGAAACAGAAAGTGGGTCTGCCTGGGGGTCAAATGAAGACAGTACACTCAGTGCAGCTAACATCAAGTATAAAATGATGGGGAGTCATTTCACTATGTGTAATCACAGGAAAACTCCACACAAAAAAATTGAAGACTTAAAATAACCTAACTGTAGCTTGCAGATCCAGGCCCATTGTGGTTTGGTAGCAGATGCTTATTATTATTAGATAATTGTCCAAACATAAATCACATCATGTCACTTCCAGATATTTGCAGCACAGGTGTTAGTATCTGCCCCTCGGGTGAAAGAGGAGACACTTTAACAGACCAGGATGCTAAGGCATTGCATTATGAGAAAGGTGTGTCTAGCTTTGTGCAATATCTTGTTCGCCCAGGCTACAGTCAAACAATAATATGCATCATAATCAGCAAACAATTATATACAACAGCTATATACAACAGCTATCAACATTATTTACTTGTTTTCACTTATTGTCCCACCCCTTCAGGCTTTCCCTCTGACAGCTAAAAGCAGTGAAGCAGCAGCTTTATTCCATGCAAATCTAAAAGTACCTTCAGCTTTCAAATACAACATTTATGGTAACATCACTGATTGGGGTGTGGCCAAAAAAATAAACAGCCCTGGCACCGCATTAAGAGAACTAGTGCAGTGCCCGTTCAAAACATGCCTGTTCGGACCTGTTCGGGCCGATTGCTTTACCTCTGGTATTTCTGCTTGCAGCTTTCAAGAGAACCACTCATCCAAACTTCACACTCGACACTGCGCTTTCTTGGGTCCTGATAAATACACAACTGCCATATGACATAGTTGTGTCCCCTAGCAGTGCCAGAGTATACACGTCATTTGTTTGTGAAAGTAGGCAGAATCTCACTTTTTCGGACTTTACATGGAAATAAGTGCATCAGAGTTTTGTGGAAAGGCAAACTTCTGAGCCAAATGTGATCCAGTGCTGAGTCTTCAAGATAAAGGTGTCCAAATCACAACACAAAAAAAATTTTTTTTTTCTACTTTACTAGTAGTGCTATCTAACCATGCGATAGTTTTAGCCTATACAACTTTTACACATTTCACACACTGAGCACAGATCTTCTAAATCACAAACCTTACATTGAATGTACCAAAACACTCACCTCTCATTTTCCTCTTGTTTACTCTTCTTCTTCCTCCCTCTAAGCTGAGGCGTCATCCATCCAACTGCTCCACTGAGCTGGGTGTGTTTATGTGTATGGTTGGTGATTGTGGTGGGGGGTCTAATTCAGTTCACCAGCAGCCAGTTCCAGTTCACATTAACACAGTTTAATAAAAGAATATTCAATTAGCTATTGAGCTCCATGTGAGCGTGTGCTGCGTGTAGAAACCGAATGATGACTGTCATTGATGGAGCCACACACTCCAATTAGTCTCACTGTCGACTTCTCACATATGCAATGCCAAGTTGGCTGAGAAAAGAGAAGAAAAGATGATATGGAAAAGTGTAGGGCAAAAGGCTAGCATTGGGTGAATCTCAAAAAGAAATAGGTACATGTGTGGGAATGTGTGTGTGTATGTGTGACTGAGCATTATCTGACGGCATGTGAATTCTACAAGTGTCTAACTTTACTTGAATTGATCCCCATTAAGTCTTTACAAAGGGCAGCAGTTTGTCAAAGTCTGACTGAATACCTCTCATTTGCCGACACCTCTTCAGCTGGATGAGAAAGAACAGCGGACAAACAGCGTTTCAAGAGCTGAACAAAGAAGAGGGTGCAGGGCCGCTAAAACGTATATACATTAGGCTCTGTGGCTGACTGTCAAACTTGTCTCCGGCTCAAGCTACAAGATTTCTGAGAGATTAAAGCTAGTCTATGGCAACAACTCAAATAATTGTTTTTCAGACAAACACCTGCACTTAAATGGGTGAAAAAAAGCAAGACAAATACTGTATGTTGGCTGCAGAGTGAGCATTACAGTAACCCCTCCAAAACACACACACACACACACACACACACACACACACACACACACACACACACACACACACACACACACACACACACACACACACACACACACACACACACACACCTGCTTTATGCACATTTTCTTCCAGCCCGTTTTAGTCAGCTGGGCCCAGTAATTGACAAGGACTGGAAATCAATAGTGGCGCATTGTGAGACGTGAACAGCCATCTTCTAACCTCGCACCATGCAGCTGTCTCCCCCAATCAAAGTGGGGCCGGTTACCAAGGCAACCTCAATCACCAATCTTTCACAGTAATAAGGCGGGAAAAGAAAGGCACTGAAGGTGCAGGGTTGACATTAGAGTCGGACGAGAAGGAGGCAGTGGAAAAAATGAATCCAGTTCTTAAAAACGCTATTAAATAAAATTACAGGCACTGAGAGTGTCAGCTGTGACACACATTTGGTGAAGAGACTCATCCAGATCAAACAAACCTCGGCTTCCTTAAAAAAAAATAAAAAATAACCCCACTATCAAGATTATGTTTATCTCATTTCACCACCAAACCGCATTCAAAACATCTCATAAAGCCCAGTCTTGCGTTTTTTTTTTCACCCATTGTGCTCTCTTATCCCATATATTGGTGAACTATCCCTGATATTTCTGTAATTCAGCCAATTTAATTAAAGAGGGTGGGTTTCTAATAAAAGCCAAATGGCAGATAGCAGGGCCTGGGCTTTTCAGGAGCTTGTTTAATCAGAGAATTGCTGTATAGGAGAAGGCAATAACAGAGTGAATAGGGGCTGGTATTTGTAAAGAAATGTCAGAGAGAGGAGGGATATGAGAGTCACTGGCTGAAACGTCTAATGTGGTTCTGGCTTTATTATAGGTGATATGTGGATCGTGTCTGTTCTGTTAGAGCTGGCTAATCCCTGGTAAGGAAGCGGAGTTTGTTGCTGGCTCACACACAAAACTGGACTGACGGACGCACACAGGCACTCACTCCTAAATACATTTCATTGGTCTCAGTATTTCACGTTACTAGATTTCTATAATAGAGCATGTATTGTATGGATTGGTCAGTGGCGCTGTAAATGTTACAGTAGGTCAAGATCGATGCCATGGTGGCAAGTGAGAATCAAACTGTAATCAATAGATCACAGCTAGCATTGACAAATACACTCTACTACTATGTTCAAATTGACTACCACCTGTGTGAATGTTTATTTATGTCCAGGAACAAGTTTGAGGGCATATTATAAGTCCATTAATATTCTGTGTGTCTACTGTGTGACTGCGTATGTCTGCAATATGTATGTGTGTGTGTGTGTGTGTGTGGCGATAACAAGCCTCTGTCATTCCGAGGGTGGCCAACCATGTCCATATATAAGTGGAAATGCATCATAACTCTCAATCTCTTTCTCTCTCACACACACACACACACACACACACACACACACACACACACACACACACACACACACACACACACACACACACACACAGAGACGGTTAGTTGCGTCAGTACAGAGTAGTGCTGCGAGCTGAAGCTCTGTGAGCTGACCTTCAGGGTTATCTGGAAGGTTCCTTCACACCTTGCTGCTAGCACCAACCCTTGCTGTCACCATGGAAACACAGCTAGCAGGGACAATATGTGGCCTGTCCGGCGTGTTGCTCATGTGCATTCATTCACACAAGCACCTTTACGTGACGACACGTAGGTACACAGGTTCTATACTATAGTGGAAAAACACATCAAACAGATACACACATATTAATACATGCACACATATTAATACATGCACACTTCCCTATTCATCTGTCCTCCACTTCATTTATCCCTCATTTCCGTCACTCTCTTCTCCCTTCTCTCTTTTAATGAAACCATGAGCACGGCACACAATCAAGCCCCTGGGCCGGCACAGCATTGTCAGAAGAGTGCACACGACCCCATTTTCGGTAGTGGAAGCATTATTAGCGTGCCATGACAAGAGACAGCCATCCGCACCACCCACCCACGCACACACCCACGCACGCACACACACACACATACGCGCACACACAAAGACACACAACCTGCAGTCTCATCACCACCGGATCACTGGGATTTATTTCAGCGGCAGCAGGGGTGTGCTGCCGCAACACGACAATAAATCAGCACATCATACACTCTGGAGTGACATGTCAAGATAATACACTCAAAAACCAGGAAGGACGGTGAGTGGGAAAGAGGAGTGGGTTGTTCAGTGATGGTGGACAAATAAATGGATGGATGGATAGAAGAAGGACAGAAGGATGCGAGAAATGGACAGATCTGGTATGCTTGCTCCTTCTTCACTTCTTCTCCTTCTCCTTCTGCTTTCTGGGGTTTCTCAGCCATGATTCGTCAGTGAGCTCTGTAAAAGGAGGGAGGGAGACAAGGAGGGGGTAGGGTAGAAAAGAAAAGAGAAACCATCAAATTAGAAATTTACATTACTGGGACCGAAGGGAAAATTCTCAAAAGTCAGGATGCATCATGGGAAATCCAATCCCTTGAATAAAAACACAGCATCCAAACAGTCACGCTGCACATAACAAAAATGCCAAGAAAGTTTCACCTCTTAATATCTAAATATTATTAAGGGAAAGCTGAGCATTTTTCCTATTTTCCTGAAACCTAACTTAGACATTTGACAGCAAAGAGCATTTCCTACCACATGTAGAGTCCAGCAAATATTTCTCCTCCAGCTAGCAACTCAGGGCACACAAGCTTGGTGTTCGCCTACAAGCTACATTCAATGCTGCTTTTTATTGACTGTAGAGCTATCTATCTAGCTAACTAAATTGTCTTCCTTGTAAAATTAAAGGAAATGTTTAGAGTCAATACTTGCAGACTCTTCTATATGCAGTTTAAAGGTCCCATGGCATAAAAATTTCACTTTATGAGGTTTTTTAACATTAGTTCCCCAGCCTGCCTATGGTCCCCCAGTGGCTAGAAATGGCGATAGGTGTAAACCGAGCCCTGGGTATCCTGCTCTGCCTTTGGGAAAATGAAAGCTCAGATGGGCCGATCTGGAATCTTGCTCCTTATGAGGTCATAAGGAGCAAGGTTACCTCCCCTTACTCTGCTTTGCCCACCCAGAGAATTTGGCCCGCCCACGAGAAAGAGAGTGACATTATGGCTTTAAAACTAGCAAAGTGGCAGTTGGTCAAGGCCACACCCCCACCCTCCACCTGGCTCTAGTTGCTGCAATTCTGCACCAAGGCTGAATTTCGGGAAAGAGACTTCAGACACAGTATTAGGGGACCACTAAGGCCTATATAAAAGCATCCAAAGAGCACCATGTCACCTTTAATATTGGTTTATTATTACTATATTTATTACTATATTTTTTTATACTAGGATAGGACCTAATAGGAAAAGCTTTAAATAGCCTGAAGCAATAGCTTCTGATTTCGGGGCTCTTTTTCGTACTGCAAGAGATGATCCTCACTAACTTGGAGACATGGCTCCTTTGTCAGGAACTTTCGTTGGTTTCATTTTGATGCAGATTAGCATAGCACTAGCATTTAATCAACTGACAGGTCAACATGTTTCATCCTTGAGTGTAAAAGATAGAAACACACATGATGTACTGTATTCCCACTGAGGTGCGCTGCCCTGGAAGTGTTTGGCCTGAAGTTAATATAACTGGTGTTTAACTAGGGCTGGATGATATGGCAAAAAATATGATCACAGTTTTGTTTTTCATATTGATCAATATCAATATTCCTCACGATATATAATTTGATACTTTTGCCAGTTTGAAGAGTACCTGGATAATAAGTGAAGCCTGAATAAAACAGAGGGTTCATTAGTTAAACTTTAGAGAATTGTTTATTAACCAAAAAAATAGAATAACATAATGTAAACATTTAACATGCAAAGTTAGCTTGCCTTGTAACTTATTAAAATAATGTAAATAAAACAAAAAGCTGAATGAAATTCCTTTGGCAGGGCATTAAACAAATAAAAAAGTGCATCACAAAGGCAACTGTACAACTGTAAGATAAAATAAAGTTATTGTAAAATATAAAAATAATATTAATTATGTACTGGTTTTACATTTATTTCTGCTGTGTGATAGGCTGTTAGAGTCATCCATATTCATCCAATGTCCAAAGCTTATCATCATTATCCACATACATTTTCGATCCCGTTTCAAGATCGTTTCATTGCCCAGTCCTATGTTTAACTGCAAGTAACAACACAGAAAACAAACGCACATATTCAAGTTATAATCCAATGAATCACAGAAGCTGTTTTCACAATTGTTTTTTAAATACAATAAGCAAAGTGATTTTTTTTTTGTGGAATTGCTTCCAACATCAAGAAATGCAACAGACTCAGTAACCAATCAGACAAACATGTCTGGCTAAAAGAAAAAAAACCTCTAAACTTTTGACCAAGGCACTTTACTACAACTACTCTGCCGAAGCCACAGTGTGTCAAAGGCTTAAAGTCTACACAAACACTGGTATTTTTAAAAACAGGGTTTTTCCTCCTTTGTTCTAAAAAAAAAAAAAAACATCCACACAAGCACAAGAGCATTTGCAAACTACCAGGCGACGATATAACCCCAAAGCCATGTTGGTCAATCAGCAGCTTGAAAATAGGTATTACCGGAAGGCTACCTTGCTGCAATGGTGCACCTCTGACACCTCTGTTCCTCAATATAGTGTAAGAGTAACTGTACATTTATATGTAAACATGTATAAAGTCCTTTTAGAAAGGTTGGAACCAGAAGAAATTTGGCCATCTCCGCCATTGCATGAAAGGTCGCCTCATTTGTAACACCCCACAAAAGAGATAATGGAGCACACTCTGACGTTACTAGCCAAAAAGCTCAGTTTTCCCTGTCAACACGTCAACAGTGAAAACGGAGTTTCTAAAAATCCTTACCCTGGAGTTTTCCAAAAGATCAGTTCTATGTGACCTAAAAAGCACGTTTACCAAATACCTGTGTAACTGTGGACTAGGCCTAAGTAATTTCAGAGCTTTTCAGTTATTTGCTTTTGTTCTATTTCTTTATACTGCCTTAAAATCCAAGAGCTTGTAACTGCCTTTTGCTTGCTTATCAGGACTCTGTACTGTTGCCATAGCACCAACACTTAACTGTAGCGCTGAATTGACAGCACCAGACAGACTGCTACGACTGACTGTGGACTATGGAGAAAGGGGTTGCAGCTGTACAAGTTAAGGAAAAGAGTCAAAAGAACATCATTTAATGTTTTAGTCAGTACAAAATGTGGGAGCTCTTGAGCAGAGGGAAGTGGCGTCTGTGTGTCTGCATCTGATGTAGGGGGTTGAAGAAATTAAGTATTGCTATAGAGTGAAACATTTACATTTAATGTCAGTGTATCGTATTTACCGGGCTAATAATGTCAAAATGTCCTTTCACTACGTGCCACTAAACTCCACCTCTGGCCAGACTATCATCTACATCTCTGCAGTACGTCTCTTTTATTATCGTAGCTGTGTCACTTAACTCTTCACTTCTACATGTATGTAATATCGATATTTTATCTCTTTAATCTTATTCTAATGCAGGCTGTACAAGCTCTGCATATGGTTAAGACTATTGTTTTGAACTGTGACCAGTCACTTTTCACAAGATTTTTCCCCTTAACTCAGGTATTTGCATCCAGCAGCCAAAAATAAGGTCAAATCGATAAACATCCACCAAACTGTTAGCCCTTTAGTCATTAAATAATTAACAAGACTTATTATTTCTGTAGGTCGTATGCATGTTAAATTGCATGGCTGCATTCTTTATGCCGCAATGTAAACTCTGTACTGCGGTTTCCCTGTCATGTTTTAACTATTGCAAAGAAATTGCCTCTGCAAGAAATTAATAATTAACAACAAAGGGCTTAACATTTCAAACACACTGCTAAAGATTCCAGAGTGGTGTTGAATGTGGTGTATTAAAATGAGATAAGTTATTCACCGCAACCCGGCCCCGGATAAGCGGAAGAATGGATGGATGGAAGTTTGATTATGTTTTAGAAAGCCAGCCTACTATAGGGTACAGCTTAACACTTCTTGTGTCAATACACAATACAAACACACAGTCATAGAGGAGGACAAAGGGTGACCCAGGGTTAGTGAAGCATTAGCTTGTGGCTGCTGGGTGGGCTAGTTGGCATGCTAACTACCTTGGTGCTCGGCTGGCAGGCAGATATGCTGGCGGGCAGGTTAGCTGTTCACTTGCCAAGTGCATCCGAGGGCATCGTAGCCTGTGCCATTGAATTGGAGATGAGCTGCAAATGTGACAAGGGAATTTAGCTTTACTGTTCCCCTCACGTCCTGAGATATAAATGGGAACAGTGTATGTCTGCATATGCCCATGAAATGTGTGTGAAAGTGGCTCTGTTTGTGTGTGCAGGAGTTTATACACGCATTAAAATGTGTGCAGGTGCATGCATGTGTGAGTGTGTGGCGGCTGTGCGTGTAGGTATTGCCACACTCGTATACAGCTGTGTGATGTGCGACATTATGCCTCATGCATAGTGTATGAAGTAGTTCCTGAATTTAAAACTGACCCCAAGCACCTCCCACAGTACACGCAGTTCAATTTGGTGCCCCAGGTCCAAATTTGGACTGCCGCCATCCACCCTTGGATAATTTAAAGACAGGAAGTGCTTTTTATGCGCGACACCTTGGGCAGGGAGGGCAGCCAAATATTCAAGCTCAAGGTTTGAAATTAATTTAAGACGTAAACTCAGTTGCCAGTTTATTAGGTACACCAAGCTAAAGCTTAGTGCAGTCTAATCCAACAGTCCAGCAATAAATCCTACGTTCATGAAGGTTATAATGTTCAGCTTCTGTTGAAACTGTTTTAAAGAGGTACTAATTCAACTTTACGGTAACTCTGGAGGATGCAGTTTGTGGGGCTGTTCAACTGTACTGTGTTATACTGAGAGTTGCTGCACTGTCACTGTGTCATGAGCCAGATCATTAAGAGTTTGTTGTAGCAACCAACGTGATAATAATTTAGATTCATGTAGCGCATTTCATGAAACCCACGGACGCTTTACTTAAATTTCTTTTTTTAATTTAAATATTTTTTAACCTTTATTTATCCAAGTAAGTCGATTGAGAACAACTTCTCATTTGCAACGACGACCTGTCACATTCACACAGTTACACATTCATACCTGGAAGCTGCCCAGTACAACCACTGAGCAGCGCCACTGGAGCGGGTGGGGTTAAGGGCCTTGCTCAAGGGCACCTCAGTGGTGGTAATGAGGGAGGGACAAGCGCTGCTCTTTCACTTTCCCCACCCAGATTTTGTCTTTTCTTTACACAAGTACAGGGGACACGAGAAAAAGGAAATAGTAAGCCAACAGAAACACAGACTAAAAGGAATAAAAACCAGGCGCTAAATGGAAGGGGGACGTCATTTAATGTTGGCTACTGACGTACAACCACTTCATGCAATCTGAAGTTATTTTATGAATGAAATAGACACATTACATACATGAGGGCCAATTCTGGGACGTTTTTGAATAATTTACAATCCCGTAATTGTCTCCATCTGTTGAAAGCCCGACCAAAGTTGACTCGCATTTTCGCCCATCCTCTTTCACTTTCCCTTTAAGCTTTTAGTTGTTCTTTGATTAATATCCTTCTTTTCCTGCCCCAGTATCTGCCATAGCTACAGCAGATAACTTCTAAAATAACATTAAAATACAATCAGGCCTAGCCTATATAAAGAAATATCCTGCTACCTTCCTGGTTGGATACACTAACAGGTTTTTCTGGTGTTCAGCCGAAATCTGTGACCCATCAGAATGTGTGCTCTGTAGTGGCGTCGGCCTGCTGTAAATCATTTTGTTACTTTGCGGGGAAAAGGTAAAGGTATTTTATTGTCACATACACATAGCTAAATTCATTCTCTGCATTTAACCCATCACTCAAGGGAGCAGTGGGCAGCCATTTACAGCGCCCGGGGACCAACTCCAGATCTGAGCCAGTGCCTTGATCAAGGGCACTGACCGGAGAACCTAGTACATGTTTTTGATGGCGGGGGAAAGTGGAGCACCTGGAGGAATCCCACACAAACGTGGGGAGAACATACAAACTCCACACAGAAAGGCCCGGAACAACCTGGATTCGAACCTAGAACCTTCTTGCTTTGAGGCCACAGTCCTAAGCATTGACCCACCATGCTGCAACAAAATTGGGCCACCATGCTGCCACAAAATCGGACCCGAGCAACGGCACTAATAAAAACTACGTACAAAAAGTGTTCTTTTCACTGTTAGTGTTGTTTGCTGTTACAGGTCATTTAAGATCATTATATGAAAAAATATATATATAAATAAAGTTACATATAGTCACTTTAAGGTAATGAGCAACATACAGACAGCAGACCCAGATGTAAAAACATCTGCATCACTCACAGATACACACACAAACACACTTGCCTCGCTCACTTGCCATTTCTCTGTGAAAAACAAAAATAATAGACAAGAACAAAATCAATAACTGTCTTCTCTGCTCAGTGCTAACAGCACTCAGTTCTGTGCCTCTCTCTGGAGGAACAGAGCCAGTTGCCAGGCAGGGATGTCAATCAGACACTCAGATTGGCCACGCTTTATAAACAAACAGCCTTTCACTGATTACACAGTCAGTAAGACAGCCAAATAGTCAATCAGTCAGTCAGTTCAGGGAGCCTCTTAATTAGTAACTGTTGATTCACTCAGTCTGTATGTTGGCCAGTTGGTCGCTCAGTCGGTTGGTTGGTTGGTAAGTTAGGAGCTGACTGACTGGACCATTTACACCATGCAGCCTGTCAGTCGTTTATATAGTAGTTTAGTCAGTCAGTAAGGTTGCTGTGTAGAAGCATTCAGTTGCTCAGTGTCATTGATTTATTGTATTATGTGAGTCACTGATATCATTTGAAGAAAAGTCATCTGATAACTAAGTTGGATATAAAAATGTTTTTAAGGGTCAGCAGATAATTTAAGTGCACATTTTTCCAATGGGTTTAAGCAAGTGGCAAATGTACTGTATAGTGCCACTAATTTTGACACCCACATTTTTTATCAGCTTTTGGATCTTTTTACTTTGGATCAGACTGAAACATCTCAACAACTATTGGATGGATTGTAGGGCTGCCACCTCTTAGTCGATTAGCCGATTACCGACTAATCGGTCGTTTTGGTCTTAGTCGACTAAGATTTCTTTAGTCGATCAGTCATTTTTTATGCTTATTCATGCTTAATTACTCATTTCCAAGAAACTTATGAGCACATTTATGGTTAATACAAGATTTATAGTGGTGCTTTTGCAGGATTAATTGTGGAGAAACTCAGTTTTACAGATGGTTAATTAACTACATTTATATTGTGCTTTTCTAGTCTTAACCACCTCTCAAAGCGCACAGCTGTGTCAATTAAATCAACTAATCGATTAGTCGACAAAATTGTATAAGTGTTAGTCGACTAAAAATGTCTTTAGTCGAGGACAGCCCTAATGGATTGCAATGTAATTTTAACATTCATGGTGCCCAGATGATAAATCCTAAGGACTTTAGTGATCCCCTGACTTTTCATCTAGTGCCACCAGCTTATGCATTAAAGTAACTGTACATTTATATTTTGGATTGGCACAAATTTGGCTTAAGACAACTATTGGTGGATTAAAAAGCAATGTTCAAACTACTGAAAAAGACTTAAAGGTCATATAGAATTTCAAAAACAATATGCAAAAGGGTAGAGGACTCAGGCCTCATGCCTGACCACTGTGCTCAGTGAAGGAGGAAAATATGAATTTATCAAGACTATAAAGGGCAAATATTTGATACTGAACAGGTAGATTTTGAGTGGAGTATCAGTTTAAAGTTAAATGGGAACCATCTGGGCCTCCCCGTGCCTAGTGTTCTAAAGAGCAAAGTCCCCAGTTTTACTCAAGCTTGTGCCAGTACGTCTTCTCTGGTTCCTGTCTGTTTCTACTAGTAAATGTTAAATAAAAAGGATTGTTCTAGATAGATATATAGATAGAAATAGAAATAACTGTTGCAGCAGCAAGTTACAAGGACATACACACATACTCACTCACACACATAAATAAAATACAAGAAGTATACTAGAAATAATAAACAAGATCCAAAATAAGATCAAATAAAATAAGATAAACAATCAAAATGCCAGAACTGCTGAAAAAAATATACCTAGATGAATGAAAAGAATGTACGCCTACATGTATATAGAAGTGTAGAATAAAATTTACAACCTACAAACAGTATGATGATTTCTGTGCCGTTCTTCGTTCTTTTATCAAAGAAAAGCTTAACTCCAAGTCTACCAGAAGTCCGCTGTTCCCAGCAGCAGCAGCCATAAGCCCCACCCACCGACTCTATACACAATGTGATTGGCCTGACCAAAATGTGTTTTTTGCAGCTTGAAAGTTAACGGAGAGTGCCTTGACCCCCCCTGGCTGCCAAATAAATTTGCTGCCACTAGGGGGAGTCTAGATTTCTAGGCTAAATACCTGCAGTCCTATCAACATGACGTCATTATCACAGTAATAGTGCAATTAAATTTATCATCATTTTTATTGACATATTTTGCAAACATGAGGTTGTCTCACTCAGGGTGAGCAGAAAAATATATTCCGTTAAAAATTACCCCCAAAAGCTATTCCTTTAACTTAAAACTTAACTTAAACTGTACACATAAACTGAAGACCAAATGAACCCATGTCAGAGAGATTGAGCAGCTAACATATCTAAAAGTTATGACAATGAAGACTATAATAACAATTCCAATAACTGAATAACCTTAGTCTTCACTTAGTGAGTCCCTTTGTCACAATTTGTGAATCAATGACATTTTACACAGCTGGCAGTCAGTGAAGTATATCAGCATGGATAAGATGTTTAGCTGGATGCTGATGGAGTGTTATATAGATTTGAGAGAGTGAGAGACAGAGAGAGGATGGAGGGGAGCGACATGAGAGAGAACAGCTAATCTTTATGTGGCCTGTGCCTTCACGGGGTGGTTGCCTTGGAGATGATGGATGTGAAGGAAAGGTGGGATGGAAGGAGGGAAAGAGAGAGAGAGAGACATAAAGAGACAGAAATATGTGAGCTAGCATGTGTGAGTATGTTTGTGTGGGCAGTATGTATGGGTATATGAAATTCACAACACAGGCGTATGTCAATGTTTATTTTCCCATGCGTAGCACTAGAAAGGTACGAAATTAAAAAACCAAAACCAAAAAAGTAATCTAAATAATAATTCTCATAGAAAGAAAAGAAGAAATCAGTGTATGCTGGTATTCTATAAAGCACATATTATTTTACAATATACAGAACTGTGTGTGTGTGTGTGTGTGTGTGTGTGTGTGTGTGTGTGTGTTTATGTGTATGTATGTGTGTGGTTGCATATGGGACCAGATTGCTGCTGAATAGAGTGGCTCTGTTATCAGATATAAGTTAGCTAGCAGGCCAAGGCTCATAGTGGGGCTTACCACCTGCAACTACAGATAGCCATACACATACATAAACACACACATTTTCTTTCCCCTCTCTATTTTACAATCCTAAAATCTCTTCTTTCTCTCCCACAGCAGTGATTGACAGATCATCCTCTCCCCTTTCTTCTTCCTTCCATACTTACTGCCATCCCCTTATTCCTTCCTCTGACAAACCCTCTCCTCTTCTCTTCATTCATCCTCTCTACATTCCTTCCATCAACTCATTCCTACTGTAGCTCTCTATTACAGTTTTCTATTAACCCTTCTTCCCTGACAGGCACTCTTAAGCCTCTTTCTCCCCTACTTTCCTCTCTTTCATCAGTCTCCATCCATTCCCCCATTGACAGGCATCTTCTTTTCATCTTTCATACCTGCTACAAAGACTCATCCCTCGTTTTTCTCTCCCCTCTTTTTAGCTGGAAATGGCAAAATTCCTCCTCCTATCAATCAAATTCTTCACCTGGTCAAAAAGGTTTGAATGAAGATGTCTTGATTTTTGTTGTTGCTGGGATTTGCTGTGCCAGGAAGGATGGGAAATAGCAGAGTGCAATAGTCTGCCATTACTAAAGCCATTCACTTCTTTTTCATGTGGAATGGAGGTCTAAACATTTTATCAGGACTGTATGTTGTCTGAAAGGTGCTTAAGATGCTGCTGCCACTACATTTAGAAATGGATGGCTCCCTGCAAAAATGTTGGTAAATTAATTTGTGGTTAAAAGTGGCTGGTGTTGAAAATGTCAACTGAAATGTTTTGAAGAAGGGGGAATAGCTCTACACAGATACTGAAGCTGCATAGATACGGACAAACAGACTAAGATGCAACACGCACGCACGCACGCACGCACGCACGCACACACACACACACACACACACACACACACACACACACACACACACACACACACACACAGCACAGCTGATGGAGGTGACATTAAGAGAAAAGCACTTGAATGCAGTGTCCATCTGCAACCCATGCACAGTGTTTCCTCTATGTTGATTTTGTATTGGCGGCCCACCATGGCCACCACGGTATCAGAAATAGGGCTGTACAAAAAAATTTAGTCGCGATTGCCTTTTAAATGATCCTGCCGACATAATGACATAATCCCCGTTGGTTGTCGCTCACATTGCAATTTAACAACAAGTAGAACTATTCAGAGGTTATTGGGCCCATCCAGTTTAACTCCACATACTGTTGTGTTGATGTAGTTTATTGTCAAAATGTTCGACTATTTAACAAATAGCTCCACTAATAACATCACCGCGGTGGGTCCGTTCAAAGTGTAGACCTGTTGTAGATGTTAAGTGCCCTATAATTCCTCAAAAAATACATTTCAATTACAATTGAAAATATGCCTCATTGTGTGTGAATAGAGGTGAATAAATATATTAGTTTGTGCTGCAGCGAAGTGTCAGTTCCGTTTCATACGTAAAACATATGGCGGTGGGGCGCGGGGCGGTTGTTGTTCGGACAGACCTGCCCCCACTGCTAAAAATAATCCTAAAGGAAACATTACATGCACTCCAAACTGCTGGCTATTTTGTATCTCACACACACACACACACACACACACACACACACACACACACACACACACACACACACACACACACACACACACACACACACACACACACACTTTTTAAATCCCTTTTTCTTTGTCCTCTGTAACTAATGCTATTAGGAACTCAAGATGAGAAGATGTGATCATATACACACTTTAGACTCCGCTCATTGTGAGGACCACGTTTGATGCATTTCCTGTCTCAAAATTAATGTTGACCATCATAACTGCATACCTAATCTCAAGGTTACAAACTAACAATTCTTTTCATAATCAATTTATTAAGCCATCGCTTATTTCTTTTATTCAACCTTTTGTTAAAACATTGTGGGAAAATTGTAAAAGATTGGCTCAACACAAGTTTCCAGAGCCCAAGGTGAGCCCAGAAAGATTAATCGAGTAAATGTGTTCCTTAACCAAAGCCTTATTTTACCCTTATTCTCAAATCCAGCCCAAGCCTTCCAACAGCTCCATGAAAAAGTAAACACCAGGCAAAATGTCCTGGCAGTGTGAAATAAAAATTGGATAAAAGTGCAAGAACACAAACTTCACGTTGAAACCAGTTGGAAGCATACATTCCAAATAGCTTGAGAATATCTTTATAGTTGTTATTCTCATTTGCTGATGCCAAGCACATAAACCACCAGCTGTATTTACATCTTGACCTGACATGTCTAAGCACTGCTGTGGAGAGTTTTTAATTGTTCTGTACAAACACAGGTTTTACTTCACACCATAGGTTGTTCCAAATGTGAATATAATCCTCGGTGCCTTCATAGACAGCAACTCTTTTGTGGGTTAATACTTCTGCAACCTTGCTACAGATTATGTAACTGAACACTGTCCAGCTTGTAGGCAACTAGTTGTCTAAATAGAAAAGGAAGTGGGGCTGGAGGATTCCCGATGGATAGTAGAGAAATGAAGTATTCGTACAGTTCAGTGTTTCGTAAAGTGTAATACAGAAGTGTTTGAAATGTGACTTTTTTTCTTTTTTTTTGTAATGAAAATAGTTTAACAAAGGTTCCAGTTGGCAAAATGTTACCTTAGTGCCCAGCAAGAGTATGTTGTCTGTCTTTGACACTTGTACTACTGTTAAAATAAATGGAAAGAAATATATCCTTATGCATTTTTTGTTGCTGCTGTACCAAACAGCAGCAACACTCCTAATCCCCGGGTATGAACCGAACTGTGACTTCTGTGTACCATTAAAACCCTAATTATAATGCATTGGACTGCAATATATTGAAAAGTGTTTTGTATTTTTTTTTCCCAGTTCATTTGCATATTATCAGCCGAGCCCCCAACCAGGTTCATCAACATCCCAAGTATATTTTTCCCCTGTTGAAAACTGGAGCCAATTTCAAATTGTAACTGCCACACATATACAAACTTTGAAAAAATCCATCCATGCTGTTTTGAGTGAGATACGGTTTCTGAATGTATCCTGCCTTCAGTCTCCTACGTCGTTCTCAATAGCAAAGCACTGCTACAACACACACAAGTTCACCATAATCTACAAAAGAACTACTTACATGTGCACCCTCATTTAGAAGTCTCCCAGCTAATCCTGCCTTGTAACTGACCAAAGTTGGAGAAACAGGCTTTCTTTTACTGTCTCTAGAGTTAGCTAGCTGACATGCTCTACATCTGAGCTACTGAGCATGTGCAAGTGCAATCAAACATAGTACAGAAGATGAAAAGAGGTCTCACTCTGTAGCTAAAACAGAAACCAGATGAAAAGAGGATCTGCAGCAGTGAGAGAGAGCTGTGCAGTACAACAAAAATATGGTGTTTTTTGAAAATGAAACCATGTAAACCTATTCTGGTACAACCTTAAAATACAGTTATGAACCTGAAAATTAGCATAATATGGGCGCTTTAAGGCGAGACACGGCAGGCAAAAACATCGTTTTTTTTTCACTGGTCAATTTTGAGATTTTCGGCTATTTGTGTTCAAGAACATGTCTTCTTTCAGACGTGGTGAAAAAAAGTCAAAAATACACATTTAGGTCTTTATTTTACTATACTTTGTCTGTTAGTGTCGGTAGATTTCTCCTAAATTCAACAAAAGTTCTAAATCATCCCGCTGCTCCGCGATCGCTGTCTGCACCCTGTCATCTCATATACCGTTGGAAAGCTCTCTCTCTCATCTACAAAGCTGTCGGATCCAAATACGGTCATTTCCTTTTCATCAGCAACCAATCGTGAAAGTAAAAGGGGGGATTTAACGCTAAATGCGCAATCTCATTGGCTGATGACAATTTCTGACAACGTGATTCGCTTCGAATGGTCACGTGACGCGCTCTGACATTTCCGCAGTAGTTCAGAATGTCAAAATAAATGCGTCGAAAACGGTCGAAAATCTCCTCAAATAAGACGAAAACAGTTGTTATTAGCAAGAAGACACAGGGGATTACAAACTAAGACAGCAGATGATGAAATGCCTTCACATAGTTCGCCAATGTGTCAACTATCGTTCAGACAACAGGAGTTTTCAGACAGCGGAGGTAATCAGACTCTCTCTCTCTCCCTCTCTCCAAGCAGTTTACAGAAATGTATGGCCTACATGTCATATATTAAATATGTAGGTGTCACATATATACTATTCTACTATAAAATACTAAACAAATCTGTAATTTTGGGATCATAAGTGGTTGTGAGTCCCTCAGGCTGTGGCAGACAGATCCATATTCAGCTGTCAGTAGAGCTGCTGTCCCCTCTCCTAGGAGAACTACCAGCTTCTCTTCTGGTGTTAACTTTTTTTGGCTATTTTTCCAGGTGTAAATCTCTTAGTGAAGATAGTTTTTCCCAGTGGAAGAGGTAGTGCATCTCTGTCTGACCCAGTTGGTGGTCACTGAGCCGGTCTCTATCTCTCTGACCTGTCTGTCCGACCCAGCTGGTGGTCAATGAGCCTGTATTTAGTCAGGATCCGTCTCTTCTTTGTATCTCTGACAGCGTGAAAATAATATGTTTAATAACAATTTAGTTTACTTTGATTGCTTTTTCCAATGTTCTAAATATTGGTCTTTTGAATGATTCATAAGAAGCTCATCCCTGTGTATCACCGGATGTCCAGTGACATGGAGGCACTCAGAATGCCAACGCATGCCTCAACTTGGTTATATGGGCCCAGTGTCAAAAAACTGCAGCCATGAAGGCTATTTCTACATTCAATGAGGGTGCCTCTGCCATGCTGGCTGTGATGGAGAAATTGTGGCTTCAGAGCACGACATGGTTAGGATCTCAAAAGCCAATAGTGTCCATTCCACCAGTGCAAAGCGGAGCCGTAAAAGTGTAAGCACAGCCAAAATAGTGAAAAGACACCAGCAGGAGATGGAGGAGGGCCCTACATATGGTACTGGCATGGATATGGAGACTGTAAACTAACTTGGGGGAACTAGGCTGTGTAATGGTTGTGTTCTGTCAGTTCGAAGTTTGTGATGTAATGGTCTTCGGTTGAAGGCCATGTTGATGTGTTGTTTTGGATGTTATGATCAGTGATGGATGAAGCAATAATGAGTTTTGGATGTTAAACAGTGTGATACATGGATCTTACTTGGACCTGAAGGGATATGTGTCTGTAATTCATGGCTTTCATTAGAAATTAGTGGAATTTTGCTATAAAAATCTTTAAAGCCCGTTTTCTCAAAATTACTTTTCTCTCATACTCCAAGAACGAAATCTCCACTTCAGTAGCACCTTTATACACCAAACTTTCCAGTCTTGTACCTAGTTATATTATGAAGACAATTACAGAGGGATTTGTAAATATATTATTCCTAGCCTGATTTATATAACATTTTATTCCAAAAAACATGGCGAAAATCGTTTTTTTTAAGGCTATTGACAGTATATTCTGATTTACAGGATAACAAAAGTAGATATCCATAAATCCCTCTGTATTTTTTTCCCCATCTAATATGTGAACACAATGAAAAAATAATTTTGAACGTGGCTTTATCCAATACTCAGATTTCGTTTTTTAAAATATATGCAAATTAGTGCATTTTTCATTAGATAATGCCTAATTTGCATATTTAAACATTAAATTACATAAAACTTGTAATACATTTTTTTCTCATCTTAATGTAAGTAATCAACTGGCAGAGTTTCATGGTGATATCTGCTAGTTAAAAAAAAAAATCCTTATTCACCTGTAGTGTCTCGCCTTAAAGACTATAACTAAGAATAAAGAGATTTCTGATTACTTTTTAAAAAAATTGCACTTTACACCCAAGTACAAATGCAACTGTTCCACATACTGTTTTGTTTCAGCAATGCTGTACTGTAGTTCTGCCTCGGCAATCAAGGCAGAACTAGAGTGGCACTTAAACAAGCATCTCAGAGGTCAGCACACACTAAACAAATACTGTGTTCAGGAGACCCACGGGTTCCAGTGGGTTAAGTACGTGGGATACAGTGCCGTTGGCCTCTGCTAATGGTATTAAATGGCACAGCAGTAGCATTCTGCAAATGGTTGGCACTGGAGCCTCTGAGTATTGCCACCACTTACTTACAGCAAGTGGTGGTTTGAGAACAGTTTGTTCTTGAATGTGACTTTGAGGACAGCTGTGTTTTGTTTCACTGAGAAGGAGGTTGAAAGAGCGAATAGATGATGAGAGGTAAAGGGTGGACTCGCAAAGTCTCTCATGGGCTTACACTCAGCGAACACACACATGCTAGCACACAAACGCACACTGAATATAAAAACGTCCAATGACAATCGCCATATAGTGACACCATATAAGATAACATCACACCAAAAAGAGACAAAACCAGGACCTTGGTGAGCTGACATTTACCCTGCATCCCTAACAGGCACCCCCTCCACACACACACACACACACACACACACACCACACACAGACATATGCATGAAAATGGCCCTACCAGAGACACTGACAGGAGAGGGACAGGGGGGTGATAGGAGAAGCAACTATCTGTAATAGATGGCAGAGGGCAGAATGTGTGAAAAATGTGTGTATGTGTGGATGAAGAATCATAAAACATAAAAGAACGTTTGAGTGACATGTAAGGAATGCTGTGCCACTGAAGATAGTGAGTTGGGTGGACTTCAAGCGGGAGACATAAAAAGTGAGATAGATATTCTAGTGGAGTTCAGATCAAGACACTGGCAGAGAAGACAGATAAGCTGCAGGCCACTGGTTTTATTGGCAGATTGATTGACAGACAGGCTGACAAAGAGGAACAGATATATACAGTAGAGCCTATATAAATAAACTATTTGAAAGTCATACAAGGCAGATCATAGCCAAGACAGTATAGAGCTCAACAGTCCCGCCCACAGCAGGTTCCAGAAGTAAAAATACAACACAATTTCTCCATTGACAATTGGAGTATAAGCCATAAAATCGTAACCATCGATGGTAGACTTAAAACCAGCTACTACATGACTAAGCGATTGTCTATGCTCATATAGATGCCAAACGCTCATGAGATAAATGTCTTTTATTCGCGATGTCTTGGATAAGTACTTCATTACCCACAATCCTGAACAATCCCACAATCCCACAGTGATGCCTCTGATTGGTGGAACTCACGTCGTGATTGTTTGGTAAAACCCTAAACCCCGCGAAAGTCCGTGAGTCTTTGCTGCTGTACTGTGTAGGCTACTGTTATGAAAATTATGATTTACATACTTTTCCTCTTGTTATTATTAACCTGTTTGCATAGAATATTATACTGATTACTCTTTTCTCTTTCTGTTAAATTAAACTGTTGTGTGGATATTGTTAAGAAACCAAAACACTGCTTGCTCTCACAAGATAACATGGAACCATTGGCTATCTTGTCTAAGCACGGTGTGTTGCTGATAAAAGAAGATGCACTCCCTGACCAGATAAGGGAGACGTCATCGACTCTTACAAGATAACAACTGACGACGTCAACTCTGTATTATGATTGTATTTCACACATAAATAAGCTACTGTTACGTTAGTCACTTCTGTACTCATGCTGTGAGTACTGTAACTGGCTCCTTGTTATGTTCACAAGTAAAAATGAACTTTGATATAACTTCAATGGTCCTGTCTATTATTTGATAATGTAAATATTCTAACAGCTACTGTAACATTACTGTCTACTGTACGATCTTTAATAAAAAGAAGAAGAAAAAAAACCTGTGTTGTGTTTCTGCACGGTAGACTTATCAGTGCAATCATGATCTCATTGGCTGCTATGATGGCTGTTTTGTGTCCAAAGGGGTGAAAACCACTTTAAATTGGGTCACGTTATTGAATGTAGTGTCTGAGGTTCAGCTTGTGGGTTTTGTAAGGGCCAGCATGAGGGATAAGACCTACAAAGTTGTGGTGAGTTTTGCAGGAAGGTTGGTAACATTAGTTAACATTAGGGCTGTTGGAACAAATACTGAAATTCGATTATAATATGAATAGTAAAAACATCAATACTATTCGAATGTGACTGTTTTTTATAAATATGTTGGCAAACATTAGCTAATCTCCCTCTTCTCGCCTTGAGTCACTCATGTCACGTCTTATGAACAATAACTTAACAGGAGTGAGAAACACAAGGCATTGTGAGGTCTAAGCTAACGTTACTTACCATACGTTAGTAGTACAACATTACGGAGCTAACGTTACGTACCGAGTTAACTTAGGACAAGGGGGAGTGACAGGCTGCAGCTGGAAATCGTAACGAAGGACGGGAAATAGTTTTAACATGACTTTAAAATCACATCCACCGAGCCAAAGTGCTTATGTTAACATTAATTAGCTCGTTCTTGTTTTCTAACTGCGTCGCGAGGTATAGTAACGTTAGCGTAGCTGGCAGCTTCATGGAGACAGCTAAAGGTAATGTTTGCTGCCCTCGCAGCTGTCAGAGTTAGCTTCGACTTCATATATTAGCTTCTAATCAGTCCCTCCAGAAAAACGCGATTATGCGATCGCATAATTCAATGCATAATCAGCCTTTTTTTTTAAATTGGCGATTTCTGCGCAAAATATGCGGTGCTTGCATGATTTCATAATCCTCGCATTTTCATTGCAAAAAAGTCACATATATCTTAGCAGAAAGTTGAAAAAATGTTGCGTTTACTTCACACAACAGCAGCCATTTTCCCCTGTTGCCATGGGAACGTTATGAAGTGACGTAATTACGCAACATGAACATCATCGAAAAGCAGGTGTTGGAGGTTGAATTTGACATGTACTTTGAGTCTCTTAAGTTGGTATCCAATAAGAAACCTATCTTAATATCTGATATAATCTGTTTAAGTTCTCCTGCTGTCTATATTATTAACGATTTTTGAAAGTCGGTCTCTTTTGTATCTTTTATTGCCCTCTGTTTAGACTATTACTTTTACTTTAATATTATATTATTTGTATATATTTCGGAGGAGGGGCGGGTCTGTTGAGGTCTATGGGCCTGCTGCTGTGATTCATGTACACAAACTGTAACTTTGCTTACATAACTTCATGATACAGTAAACAGAAAGTAGCAGAAGACTATGAGGCAGATTGTGTTTGATAAGCATCAAGCTTCATGTGATTAAAGAGACAAAAGAGAGACAGATAACTATATTCAAGAAAAGCATGAACCATAAGTATCAACTTCAGACAAAGATTCATTTTGGGGAGAAAATACAGCATTATCCCTTTATTCACAGGCAAGAATGCATCTCATTTAGAGAATCCTTAAAAAAAATCACATACTGATAACAAAAGAACAGAGCTTTTAAGCTGTCGGGAAGGTTTTCAGCAGGCATGTCGCTATCAGACAAAGCGGGAAAATTACTGAATCCATTTACATACACTAGCTATATTATCTGCCCATGAAGAGCCAGTTTATTTTGCCTGCAAGTTAAAAAAAAATGCCCTCTTTTCCAGAGTGCATCTCAATTATATGTTGGTGTATTAAGATGATAAAGGGCATGTATGTCGGCCTAAATGAGATATCCAACATTACTTAAACTGAAATTATTCTTATACATTTGGTTGTTATATTGTTTATTTTCTGACGACACAATCAATTGATTTTCAATTACTTTCTGAATTCAACAAATCCACATTTGTGGCATTTTGCTATGGAAAGTTTCATTTTGTCACTCGCAGTACATGATGAGCTCATGTCAGGTGAATGTACAAACAAACCTCCTGTTCCACTTTTGGAACAAGCACACAGGCACCTCGTGCAAAGAACGGTAAAACCTCCATTATTAACAGTCTCACCCTTAACAAAAAAAATTCTCCAGGGTCTATAAAATATCATATTTCATAATGAAATATGATCCAGTGCGCTCTCTCATGACTAAATCTGCAGTGCATATTGCTCCCTGTTGACCCTTAACTACCTGCAGCCATACTGAAACTTTTCCTAGTAAAACTCTCGTCCAAATGCTCTGCTCTGCCAAGCTGCTGGCTCTGTCAGATCCATTTATAGACAGGCAGACTGGACAGCTGCTTGCGTGTCCACAGGGGTCTTGGGACTGCCCACTCATTTCTTTTCATTAACGCTGACTGATCGGGAGTCTTCGTTGGCAGCTCTACTCATCACCCCTCTTTATTTGAACCAATATCAGACATTTGGATATTATTACAAGGTGCTATATGAGTATTTACAATTTCACCCAGCATTACTAAATATTTCCATAAAAACTAATAAAATCGTAAGCTCTAAAAAGGTGACTGTTTCATGATCAGAAGTCTTGAAAAGCTATTTTTTAAGCATATTTTTATAATATAACTATTGGTCTATTTCGATGAATGTCTTTTAGATGTAGGCGTGACATATGCAGAATCAGCACTGACACATTTTCACATTTTGGGGGGTGGTGGCTTTAACTCATTAGCCATTTATATTTGGCACCTTTATGGAGAGGCTTTGGGGGAGCTGTAACGGACACGCCACGAGGAAGACGCTTTGAAAGACTAAAAGACTGAGAAAGCGATCTTCTCCCTTACACCATGGACGGTCACTGGGTATACAACTTTTAAACTGAACATCCACATCGAAGAGCAGGTTGGCCGATAGGAAAGACGGAAGCTGCACCCGAGGGGTGTCCAGAAGAGTGGCATCGGTTCAAGAGAGCTAGTTGTGGGAATTCAATAGCTGTGAACTGGCAGTGAGTCATGCACGCACGCACGCACACACGATTGCGGATCGGGCCGCATTTTTCTGTCCGAGTCTGGGCTGGGTTCGGTTACTGCTCTGTCGGACGCGGGCCAGGCTCGGACTGAAAAATGCGGCCCGATCCGCAATCTAGCTTGCGTGCGTCCGTGCGAGCCCGATACAGTTAAAATCTTGTTTTTTTTCTCATACTAATGAGACATACGTTTGTTTGTGTGGAAAGCCCGCTTTTATTAAGCAACTGTAGGAAGGCATTCGGAAATGTCAACAGATGAGCGCATGAGCGCACACGGGGCAACAAGCACACGTTAACACAGGCGTGCACCTAATAAGCTTCTTTAAATTTTAAATGTTCAATGCCTTATCGTGCTGATGTGACGAGCCCGACCCAAACCCGAACATTGTTTCTAAATATCTGTCCGAACCCGGCCCGGCCCGTCGGGGTTCTGTTCGGGTATCCATCCTCTAACGCACGCACGTGCAGTCCCTGATTGCAGTATACTGATGGATGTATAGGCAACTATCACTGAATTACTTTGATGCTGAAGAAAACTTTAAAAAGAAAAAGATGATCTCAGTCAAGTTCCAGTTATAATTAACACCTTTTTTTCTGATTTCTAAGTGGATTGATGGACGTTTATTTGCGATGGATGTTATCCCCAGAAAGTGTAAGTCACACTGAAAAAATATGTGCATCATGTCTGTGTTTAGATTTGACTCTGAGGATGATTGATGCAAATTGCTGTAATCTGCTAAGGGTTTTAAAGTACCTTAATTACTTAAATGAACTGATGTCCATGTTGATAAGTGAGCCAAAGTACCATAATTATCTTCCCATTGTTTTCAGAACACCGGCATGCATCTGTCCTTTTCACCTCACACAGTATTCTTCCCTCACATCTTTCCCTCTGCGGCCCCTAAAAGGGCCTTTTTTTTAAGGAATTTGTGTGTTCATCAAAGACAGCAGTGGGTCTGAGATAAAGTTATGTGACTGTGCAAGCAAATGAACATGGGAGGAATTGCAACTGACATGTTGGCCAAACCTACCTAAGACCGAACAGAGCTCCACGGCTAGCAGTGCAGCTCCAAACTAATGCACTGGCTAATGTGACCAAGTGTGCAGTGAAGGGCGGTGAAAGAGGCTTTAATGTAGGAAGAGGAACAAAAGGAGGATGGGAATGGCGGAAAAGCGATGGATCAACAGTGTCAGCAGCATGAAAGATCCAAGGATGAGCATATAATACTCAAGATGGGTGGATAAAGAGAGAAATAACGTTGTAAGGGATAAAATATAGGATGTAGATAGTTTAAAAGGACACTTAAATGTGAGGTCCTTTACATTTACACATTTATATTTTAAATTTAGGAACAGTATTATATGCCTTTTGAGCTTGGGATAGAGTACTCTTCAGAAGTCTTAAAGGTCAACCTTGAAATCCAACCATCTTCAAAAGAGTACTGCAGGTCACTCTTGAAGATTTCATCTCTGTTAGGTTATCCCAATAAAGAAAGATGTCAGCGATAATGTGTTTTGGATCAAGATCCTTTATTCCAAAGTAACACAGCAACCAATGCAGACTTTTAAAAAGAATGATATGACCTTCAGGGTGGGAAACCCATTATATACCATACCCCATGTATATACAGTAGAGAATCATTCAACTGTTTGGCCTGCAAGTCTACCATAGAGCACATTGTTTGGCCTCTAAACCACTGTCTGAAAAGGACTAGACTTCATTCAGGGGCGGTTCTAAATTCTTTTTTTTTTAAGGTGCACAATCTCTACCTCCAACATTGCCAAAAGACACAATATAGAATAAATATTAATAATAATAGCACAAATCCTTCATCACACAAATGTGAAAGCCCACTAAAGAGAATGTAATCATTACACTATAACACTAAGAACAGAACACACAAACTAAAACTAAAACCTGACCTTTCTGAAAAATGGGAAATACCAGTGTTGCAGCAGCACAATATCAGACACACAGCACACACAGAATATGAATGAAATAATAGGATACAATATACATGAAATAATAATAGGATAGAATATAAGAACAAATAATTAAAAATATATACATAAGTATATAAATACATATAAGTTGGGAATAAAACTATACAACTGTTTAACTAGTATTAATAAAGCTGTACCCATCCTTGCACTCCCCTGAATATGTATACCAACTCCTACTCCTAAAACTACTAACGCCATGTAATGAGTAAGAAAGAATCAGTGAGAGTTGACACATTAAATACTTCAACAAAGTGCCATTTTTTAATACACTGAAACTGTATACTCCTAATTAATCATAAAACAAGCTATCTATCTATCTATCTATCTATCTATCTATCTATCTCATTTCAAGAGGCCCTATGCTATAATTTGAAGAGGTCTATCATGAGTTTTTGTCTGTCAATGCAGATAGAAAAGCTACAATTCTCGTTAAGAAAGTTTGCATGATGTGCAACGTTTATATAGGCTACTAATGCAATCATACAGTAAAGCATGCCTACCGTATTTTCCGGACTATAAGTCACACTTTTTTTCGTACTTTGGCTGGTCCTGCGACTTATAGTCAGGTGCGACTTATATATCAAAATATATATAATTTAACATGTTTTTACATGTTAATTCATACTTAAAACATTACCATCTACAGCCGCGAGAGGGCGCTCTAGGCTTGTGACAACTAGAACGCTGCTCCTAAAGACAACTGAGAAAGAAAAGAGACAACAAACTGCAGGTAGTAAAATATGCAGCCGAAAACGGTAATCGAGCAGCAGAAAGAGAGTTTGAAATGAGGGAGAAACTTATGAGGGAGACCGGCAAAAAGGTGACTCTTACTGCAATGAAGAAAACAAAGAAAGCTAATCGGCTAATCGTGGGCTGAAAGCAAGACGGCCAGAGCTGGAGGAACGAGTCGGGAGGGGCTCGTTCACGGTGCAGTTACGTCTCCACGCCTTTTAATACATCCATGCTCCACGCCCTGGTAGCTGGTTGTTCTGTGTGCTATTGTATAGTTCAATAACTGTTAATGTGTTACGTTAACATACCGGACACCTACCGTATTCAGCGTATTGTTCTGTGTGCTATTGTGTAGTTGAATAACTCTTGTATTTATAATCTAAATAAATGCGACTTATAGTCCGGTGCGACTTATATGTTTTTTTTCTCTTCATGACGCATTTTTTGACTGATGCGACTTATACTCCGGAGCGACTTATAGTCCGAAAAATACGGTACTTTTTTATTGTTGTAGTGCTATCGTCAACAGTTCTCAGTTTTATCAAGGGGTTAAGTGTTTTAAGGGGAGCTGTGCTTACCGCAGGTTGTAGCCTCACTCCCTCATCTCTGTCCCTCTCCTCCTGAGTCTCCTCCCCACTGTGCAGACACCGACACCACTATCATCAGCCACGGGAGCTGATGAAGGTCCTGCTACTGCTGAAAACATGTCTTTTCGCTTTTTTCTTTTATTTGAGCGTCTTGGGTAACTTTTTTTCATTTTGGCGTTTAGAACATTGACATAAAAGAGAGTTTTAGACTCGTCTTGCTCCGTCTCTGTGTACTTCCCATTTCTCCTGTCACTTTGTGTTTATCTTTCGCGCCGCGGTGCACTGTTACGGACTAGTCCATTTCATTGTGAAAGTAGGGGGTGTTGACCTCTCTCAGCAAGCAGGGCGCCTGCAGCTGCTGGGGGCGCTGATCTGCCAATTCCCCAAACAGTGAAATGATAGAAAACAGAAAAACGCTTTGCGGCGCAGAGGATTATTATAATTTTTTTTACGTTCTCGTGCCGCCCCCCATGTGACATGAAAAAATACCATACCAAAAACCACCACTGACCTCATTTATCAACATCAGTCAAAACCAACTTCTTCTGCCAGTGTAGAAGTTAAGTACTTTTCATTTCTATTCAGAGGACAGTGAGTATGTTTACATGCACACCAATATTCCACTATTATTCCGAATATGACAATATTCCGAAATTTGATACACGTCATGTAAACAGCATATTCCGGTTGGATATTCCGAATAAGGCCTTATGCGTCTCAATTTGGGTTTTTACCGCAGTTTACGGCCTTTTGCCTGTTTACAACTTATGGTTAGCTCTGTGTGTTGCTATGGTTGCAGTACACAAACCAACCAGCCAACGGTTTGCAAGGCTGCAGACCCGATAAGAAGGAGAAACACATCTACTTTTAAACATTATCAAAGACTTGGATATCAACAGGTTTTTGGATATGCGCACACATCGCTACGACGACCTTTTCAAGAAGCTGGTTGAAGGAATGAAAGAGGGACGCTGTGTTCGCACGGTCCAACTAGTCCACCACCGCTGGTTAACTTTGAAATTTTTTTATTTTGCACGGCTACATGTAAACGGGAATATTAGTGGAATATTCACTTTCATTAGCCATGTAAACAGTTTAGTTGGAATATCGTCTTTTTCGGAATAAGGGCAAAAAATGGATTATGTGCATGTAAACGTAGTCATTGTAGGGTCACAGCTTGCTCTGGTTTTCAGTCCACAACACTTTAACTCACAGAGGGATGGGGTAGTGTTGATACGTTTGATACAGCTTGAAGCTTTCTTTTTTTACTTATTTGCCCTTTTACTCTCTCTCTTTCTGTCTCTTCTGTGTTTTCTCTGACTCGTATTCACACTCACAATGTCAAGGACATGCCTGATTGAATCTGTATTAAATAAGTGCCTCAAAAAAGAGTAAAACAACTTGCCTTTACTCTGCACTTTACTCTGACACTTAACAATCTGAATTTATTCAACACATGCTCACAAAAAAGAGAAAACAACTGACACACGTACATATACAGTACATATAGACAGTTTTCTTTTTCCCAAAGAGCACCATCCCACTGGCAAATGGATCTTTTGAACCAGTTTACAAAGACTGATTGCTTTTATTGTGAGCCTTTGCCTTGCTTTTATCGACCGTTTAAACTGCCAAATTCACCAATTGTTGTTTTGTGCCTTTTATCTACTTTGGAGCCGTATCAGTGCATTTTGTCACGATAATAATGTGCAAATTGCCCCATTCATTATTGTTTTTTGATGGAGAAATTGGTTAAAATAAGCACTTTGTAGATAAGCATAGGGTCTGAGCACTATTTGCGAAAGTATCAGCAGAAAACAGAATGCATTTCAAAGAGCTGAATGCCAAAACTGATTTTAATACACTAATAATGGTGTAATCTTCCTATCAGAAAGTTCCAAAACACGCACGCCTAGCAACTTCTAAATCGCATGTCTCATTGATTTAGCTTCCAATCCGAAGTTTCAAAGTAACCCTAAATGCAGATTACAATTCTCAGAAGTTAAATGATTTGGTATAAGGACTGAAATCGTTATTTGTCCCTTCACCTTTTTGATCCACTATCAGCTTGACTTTCAAGCTACTTACAGGTCTCACTAATTGCCTGCTATTTTTCTGTCTTCTTTAAAAAAAAAACTGGAAGCTAATTAATCAAATGTATCTTTAAAGGAAAAGGAGCTATTCCGGTACCCTGGCCAAGTGTGTTACTCAAAGGGAATGAGAAAGGAGTGCTGATGGTAAAAACAAAACAATGGGAGTGGGATATTGACTGAAAGTAGAGACGCGTGGAGTTACCAGTCACACACAAACATTCACACATCAGAACACACCAACACGCAAAAGAAATAAAAAAAAAACCGATTGTCTTCATTCTCTCACGCTCCCCCACACCCACGTACTGTTTGTAATCCTTGCCTACTGTACCTTTTTGGCTTGCTGGACACAGGTCATGTACTGTCTGGCCAGGCTGGAGCAGTGCAGGGTCTGCTGGGGATTTTCTCTGTAGCACTGGAGCACCTTTGCCTGCAGCTCACTGCACACAGACGCAGTCTGACGAGGTCTACACAGAAACAGAGGGCGGAGAGAAAGGTCAATAATCATGTTGTGCATTTTTGACAGTTGATTGGAATGTCTATTTGAACTTAGCCTCTCCTGTTTAGAAACCTAAAACAGGGGTTTGGCGTCCCTCTCTCCTCCCAAACCCGTTATTCATTTCTTACACTGCACTGTAACTTTATTCTTGTAATTGTATCTTATTCTATTTTAGCCTGCTTTATTTTCATGACCGTTTTTAATTGCTCTTTAATGTTTTATGTAAAGCACTTTAAATTGCCTTGTTCCTGAAAGTTGCTACAGAAATAAAGTTGCCTTGCCCTACAACCTCAGCCTGTCAGTCTGTCACCAGGGTCTCTCTGTGACTTGAACAAACTACAGAGGCAACGTAACTTTCCCTCCATCTGCACCATTTCTCCTGCGTGTGTGTGTGTGTGTGTGTGTGTGTGTCGGAGCTGAGCCCCGCTCTCTGTGAGAGAACAGAGAAGCTCACTCTTACGCGCTCTCAGGTACCAAAATTTGGCACCGACTGATTTAACGTGAACTGGTCCTCGGTAGTACCGACATAATTCTGCACTTCTGTACTGATATCGCGAGACAACTTTTAACCTTGACAAGAAATACAGTCACGTTTTAATATCACAAGATCTCGTCACCTAAAATAAAACACAGGAGCATGGCAGGACATCTTCAACAGAGTAAACCTGTTCTAAATTATGTTAGCTTTAAAGCTAGCTTATCCCATTAAATAACTGTAGTAGTAAATGCCTCTTCATTATATGAAGAGAACCTGCTTTCTTTAACAACCCGAGTAGCACTTTCATCATTCTCATCAATTATGATAATATTTTACTGACAAATTTCAAGCTAAGATCAGACGTGGCCTTACTAGAAGAGCGCAACAAGGCGGAGCAGAACCAGTGACATGATAGGAAAGGTTATAAACAGCCATGAAACTGAGATCGAGGTTGTTAAAAAAAACAGAATTTTCCTTTAATGTTTAGACAAAGCACTGTAAAGCTGTAAAATATGACAGCAGCACTAACGATTTCTGTTTTGTGTCATTAAATCTCATGAAGAGCAAAAAGAAAATAAACCCACTTTAGATTGTTTATGGTTTGTTTTAGTTTCAGTTGGAGAAGCTAAGATAGTTTCAAAGGCATCAATGTGCAGCCTGTGAAGAGAGATGAATTATGCATTGACAAAGCAGCTTAGGAGTCAAAGTCAAACTTTCTCTTTTCTTTTTATCATCCTCACACCTACAGTGTGTAGACAAAAGCACACAATCATATCAAAACACACACACACACACACACACACACACACACACACACACATGCTAATCCTACATGAGGGTAATCCTTGAGTGCTCTGTTGCTTGTAGTAATTGACCTGCTGTTGTGACAGAACTCGTAACTGGAAGGATTGGGATATGGATATGTACACGCATGTACACATGCACACAAAGACAACTTATTATTCACGGCACTGCATCCTGTACAACCTCTCATATGCCCACTCAGTACAATAGAACAATAGAACAAAACAGAATAGAATATAAAAACACTGAACAGAATAGAACAAAATAGGATATGATGACAAAACAATATTACCTTTAAGTCCATTAAGTAGTTGATATAGTAAATCACAACACATGGTCTTTTTTAAGATTCAGTAGCTGAGCATCTTTTTTTTGCTTTCTCATTCATGACAATTTTTATTACCTCTTGAGGTGAGATTATTTTGTTAACTGCTGTTACCAAGGTCATTGAACTTTGAATCTCAACGAGAATAGAATACAGATCCTTTACCTTTGTGTGCTCTCTCTGTGTGACACAAGACAAGACCTCTTGTAGACTATTATCTGAAGTTTTCCAATTTTCTAATGAACTTCACAATGTTATCCCACAGTCATGTTTCAGTCTGTATACACACTGTACAAAAAAATAAAAAAGACAGAGAGGGAAAAACAAGAATTAACGTTCAATTTGATAAGGAGACGCATGGCTTCCTTTAACATGATGGGACATGCCTATTTATTTTGGGAAGCTGACCACCTGACATTCCCCCCCCCACACACACACACACACACACACACACACACACACACAAGAACTGCCCTCATGCCATCCCTCAACGCAATTACAGAATCATGCATCCTTCACATATAAATGAGCTCACTAGTCCCTGCCTTCACTGAGCAATACACACAATAAATTGTGTGCGTGTTTGAACTGTGCTTTGTAAATGCACTGCATGTGTGTGCATGAGATAAACTGTACAGGGAAGGCTTCTCTGCACAGGTATGTGTATTGTGTAGTCTAAGTGTGTGTGTCTGCTTGTTCTTGCGTGTGCAGTGGAGGGTAGAGCAACAGGATTAAATAAATCACTGACTGAGAGAATATTCATGAAAAGAGAAGTGAATGCAACCTGAGAGAGAGAGAGAAAGAGAGAGAGAGAGAGACACACAGAAAGTGACAGTGACGTATTTAATGACAAATAACCCTTGCAGCTTGCATAGACAAACAGTAACCCATGGCAACCATCACAATCTGCATTTTACCTCTGCCACTCCACTCTGTGTACAGGATAACAATTGACTATTAGTGCACTTTGCGTAATGTTTGGCCACTGACAAGGTACTATCAGGGGGTATATAATTCACTAGCTGATTTCAATAAGAGCAGCTCTTGAAATCAAAGAATTTGTATTGTTGATTGTTGAAAATTAATGATGGCGTTGCTGTGTTGGTCAGTTTAAAATCCGTTGCCAAGAGTTTCAATCACATAATTTAAATTATACGACGTGATATGAGTGATGTTTGACAGCTTGTCGGCATTCTGATTTACTCCCTTAGAGTGGGAGATAACAGCAACAATTGCCCAAAGGTATTAATCTAAACTCAAGTAAAAAAAAAAAAAAAAAAAAAAAAAAACTTTTCTCAATTCAACAAGAGAAACTTTCTGATAGCAGGAGTGTTTTAATAATGGAATCTGAAGCAGAAAATTGCCTCTGCTAATCTGCACCAACTGTCTCCTTTGACTGAAATTAAAGGTGAGCTCTTATTAGAAAAACATTAGCCGCCCCAGCTAATTTGATAGCTAACTTTTTCAGGGAGAAGAAGCAAAACAAAACTCCAATTGCTTTCTGCCTGTGACGTTTTGCATAAATACGTGCAGAGTTGGGGGTGAAAGATTAGGCTCAAATTGTATTGTATTTCATTATTTTTTGTCTCACCTTGGCCGCGTGTGGTTTTCATGAAGAGAGCTCAAGTTCCGCACTGCTGCAATGCGTGACATTAGGGAATAAAGCAATAAGAAGAAAAAGGAAAAATCGTAAAAGCGTAGCATTTTATTATTCTGTGTCTAAATTGGTGTGTGTGTGCGTGTGTGTGTGTGTGTGTGTGAACGGTTATTAATGTATGATGACAAGGATTCCGGTTCCTTTAAAGCAGCAGCCATGGCATTGTACTTTTGGTTTTTAATATTACGCTGAGTGGAGGGGGAGAGAAGAGAGGATCAAAGATGTCATGGCTGGGATGAGATCAAAAGGAATGACAGAGCATGCATCCTGTATTATTAGAAGCTTTGTAAAGTTTTTTAGGATACTACCACAAGAAAAACATCCACTACATTATATAGTATTTTAACTGGCGGAAAGCATACTTTCAGAATTACAAAAAAATCTGAATTACAAATTTACTTTGTAAAGCCTGTAAAGGTATGTCTAAGTCAGAAGTCATGATAATTATGGTAGACATCATAATCACCTATCCTACCTTTGCTAAGTGATGCAGCTCACTTAAATCATAAGCTCATAACATGACAACACACCAAAAACTTTACTAAATTTAATCTTAAATCCACCAAAACACTTACAAAATGGGAATAGCGATCAAAAACAACTACAAGCCATGGACTGAAGACAGACAGAACTCCGCCCGTATCTTCATACGCTGACAGCTGAAGTGCTGAAGGGAGATAGGACAGTAGGAGAACAATTCGCACTCTGTTAGCCTGGCTGATTGATCCCCACCAAACTCACTTTGTGGGAATATAGGGAGAGCGAGATAGGAGGGGATAAGGAGAGTGTTTCATTAAAACAGGTGACATGCGGGAACAAGATAAGGCGCACATGTGCACGTGTGTTTGTGTGTGACATCTCATCGCTGATAACTTTTCAATCAGGAGACCTTGCGGTTGGACGACTCACTCGAGTTGTGGGTGATGTGGGGTGAGACGTGGTCTCTGAAGCGTTTCGCTGCTATCCCCTTCCATCGCTGGCCTTTTTATCATCAACTATTTCAATTCCAGTTTTATGTCAGTTAATTTGTAAGGTCCTTTCTCCTTCAACTTCGCTTTTCTTTTGAAAAAACACTGTAGCTTTCAAATCCATACAACACAAAGAGTAATAATCTATTACTTTGGCTGTCATGGAGGACACTATATTACATGCAACCTGCTGCACATTACACTGCTTGGCTAAATGAGTTTGCTAAAGAGCGGTATCCTACTGTATTTTAAATGTTGCTTGTCTTGTGCTGTCCCTTTGTGTTACTACATGTGAGGTCATTATCCTTTGTGTCAATATGTAAATCTATCATTACATGAAATTGCTAATTACGTATGTTTCTATTAGATGTCTTTACAGGTGGGGCGCCCTGGTAGCCTAATTGTTAAGACCGTATCACATTAACGCAAAGTCCGCAGTTTGATTCCCATGTTTCCTTACTCTAAACTGTGATTGTGGTTGATAGAGAACACAAACACTAGCAGCAGAATGATTAACAAGCAGCAAAGGTCAAAAAGAGTAACAGAACATACTTTTCCCTGCACTGCACTGTGTCTAGTGTCAAAATCACCGTTTTCTGATGTGGTGATTATGACACACCACAATGTCACGGGTTGAT
Organism: Perca flavescens; assembly: GCF_004354835.1. Classification (NCBI taxonomy): domain Eukaryota; kingdom Metazoa; phylum Chordata; class Actinopteri; order Perciformes; family Percidae; genus Perca; species Perca flavescens. The sequence goes on along the minus strand of NC_041334.1, from coordinate 30,247,637 downwards.
AATGACTCCAATCTGTTCAATTTGGGAATTATATTTACATACAGACCCAAGACTCATGGCTAATGAAATGTATGCCTCTTGTAATGTTATTATTTTTTTAACGCAAAGTAAGCATTTTATCAAGTTTGACCCCAACCTCTTCCCATTATTCGTGTGATACGTGTGATACGTGTGGCACGACAAACGCGAGTAAACGATGACAGAGGAGACGGTGCCCGCTCTGCTGAACGGCAAGTTTTGTAATATAAACTTCCAGACTTCATTCAGATCGCCACAGGCGACCCATCATACAAGCTACCTTCGAGGGGAACTATTGTTACGAGAATACATGAACTGTACAACACAAAAAAGCTACGAAAGTGAGGCAGTTGGCAGATAGTACTTTTATTGCACTTACTGGAGCACATGGTAAGCTGGCCCATATTGCAAAAAGGTACTTGGCTACACCTGCCCCAAAAGTGCCATGTGAGAGACTGTTCTCTTTGGCAGGCAACATTCTGCAGAAGAAGAAGTCAGCTCTATCATCTGGAAATCTCAACGAGCTAGTCTGCCCGAGCAACTGGTTGAAAGAAGAGTAGACTGTATGATTGGTTGGCAGGAGGCATGTTGCACAAATGCACATTGTTTGAAGTAATTATCTTTAACCAAGAATGTAGAGACGGTTCCCTCTGTCTCTTCACATACATTATGACATTTGATTTCTAAAATAGGCCTACTTACTGTTGCATTCATTTGAGTTGATGTTACTATGCAAAAAAATTACAGGTTACAGTAAACACTTGTTTAATAAATGTTAATGGTTGAGATAATAAAACTGAAGAATCTGTTTCTTTAAACCAGTTTGTCATGCATTTACGCTGTAGTCTGGCTTCCGCTCAATTGTCATTTTCCTTCAGTACTCCGTCTGGGTTTGCGGTATATTCTTGGGTTTTCTCCGGCCAAATCTTTACCGGGCCAGTCAGCGAACAGAGGGAGTGGCTGAGAACGATGACGTTGAGGTTGTGCGCTAGTTTGAGTTGTATCGAATATACAGAAGTTAAAGCCCGAGCAAGAACAATCTTTGCTGAGTTTTATTGGTGGCCATGATGTTGTGGCCCTCCTCCCCATGGGGTTTTCCAGCTTGCTCCATTAGTGGTGAAGGAGTTAGCTAAGACGAACGCTAGCGATGCTAAGCCGACATCATGACCAAACGTTAGCGATTGGTTATCGCAGATCCAGAGTGGCTCTGGGCAGATCCAATAGTTTTAAATTTCAACAGAGTACCCGCCTTCAAGGAAGTTAACACAATGGAGGGTGGCCAGACTCTGTACAAATGAAATGTACCCGAGTCTGGTAGGACCAGACTATTTACGCTGCACGTTTACAAGTAAATCCTAGTATTTCAAATTTGCAATTAATCATGATATATCATAGCCCATGAATTTGATTAAATTTTTTAATCGATTGACAATATATATATATATATACACACACACACACACACACACACACACACACACACACACAGTATATACACATACATACACACTAGAGGAAGGATACCCGAACCGAGGCCGGGCCGGATTCGGACAGATATTTAGAAATGATGTTTGGGTTTGGGTCAGGCTCGGCCACATCAGCGGGATAAGGCATTGAACATTTTAAATTTAAAAAAGCTTATTATGTAGGTGCGCGCTCGGACCGGGTTCGGTTACTGCTGTCTAATACACGCACACGCACACGCACACACACACTGTATAGAGGCTGTCAAAGAGATTTACACAGAGGCAGCCTTCTGTTTTAATGGTATATCTTTGTTGGACAACAGTGCAGAGACAGGTCTTGTCTCCTGGTCTCCAGTAATGACTAGCAGTCTACTACCTTCTGGGGCACAGAGATCCTCACAGTTAGCTACCTGTCTTGTTTCACTAATTGGACACGCTACCCACATACACACAATAATAGACACATATGGAATAAAGAAGATACAACAAACCCACATGGAAGAAGGCTTTTAACCACAAACTGTCAGCAGTTACTTCATGGTGAATACTCACACAGACATCCACCTGAGGTTCATTTGGGTTCTGTCTTTGCTAACACTTTGAAGGTAACACAGCTTTTTAAGAGGATTAATGGATTTTTAGATCTTAAAGTAAGCTAAGCTGCAATGTTGTGGGTCTCTTAGGTGAGTTATTTTTGAGGAATATGGGTAGTCTGATACCCCAAGGCAAGGCTAATGGATAAACTTCCCCAAAATGCCCCATGTAGTTGGGAAAGGCAAATAGCAAATGGCACTAGATAACATTTTACCACTAACTATTTTCCCACTTGAGGATAATGTTTTTGAAAGTGTGACCTGTCCAATGTAGGAAAAGAGAGGCAATAACCCTTGAGGCTTCCATCTTGTTGCTCTGTAATCAACAAAGTGCCCTCAGCTGTGAGAGGCAGCTTTTAGCTTCAACTTTTGCACTTAAAACTATTTGGATTCTGGAATCACAGCTAGGACGTATCAGCCAAAGTGGAACTACTGTAACCTTCAATAAACAACTGGAAATGACTAAAAGGGATTTGTAATGGTGGTGTCCCTTATACCTAATCGAGAGCACTGTACCTGATTTCCATCTCTCCAAATGGAGTTAATTCCTCCACCAGTTAGCCATGGTTGCTTTTATCACATTTTAAACCCTAGTGCTGGTAAACAGTCTATCAAGAGATCCACACCTTCATGGTTGATGAATGTCATGAATAAATTGTCATGACCAGGGATCAACCTGTGTAGACTGGCTTGGTTTGAATTGCCAAAAGAAGGGTTGAACACAAGGTCAGCTAACCCTGGTCCAACCCTGGGTGTGAAAGAAACACATCAGACTGCATCACAGTGGTCAATGTCACTCAGTCACAACTTCTTCCCATGCTTTTCCTCATGGTAAATCTGTTTACCATAACTACACGACTCTGCAGAGCTGTGTGCTCTACTGAACTCAAGCGAACTGTCATCCGCTCTCTCTCCCCTTAGGGTGAGCAACTGGAACAGTGACAGGACATCATCACTCGCAAAGTCATGGCAACCAAATAAACAGCAGGGCGAGTACTATTTGTCACTCAATCTTAGGCAAAGTGACAAACAGTGACGAAAGACGCGACATGAAATCTGCACTCATGCGGGTCCCGTGAAATATGACAGCTACAGTTTATTGGAAAATAGCATTGTGGACACTGAATTTGATGAATTTACTGTTAATCAGACCCCAGATGAGACAAGAAGCTAGCGTTAGCGAACGCTGCGGTTAATACGTTTTAAAACCGTTTTCCAGGTTAGTGGGGGTGCATACCACTCAAAACCAACATGAAAAACGTAGCTAGTAATGTTCACTCAGCGTTTTGTTTTGTTGTTAAACTGTGTAAAATGAGCAGCAACGTTAAATCACCCTATGGTACCGCCTCTGCTGAAAAAAAATCTAGAGGAAACACTGTAACCTCTCCATAGTTGCACTCCTTATTTTGGTGGTGTCATTTAGGCATATTGTGTGCCTGTGCTTGCCTTATGTGTTAGCATGCACATCTATCTATGTGCAAATGTGAAGGTCAGGTAAAAAAGTACAACCATCAACTATCCAGAGGAAGAAGAGAAAAGAATCTAAACCTGACTCTTACCTGATTTAAAGATCACTCTATCTCCTCTTCTTTCTCATACCCACAAAAAACATGAAGACAGCAGAAGAAAGAAGTTCCACATAAAAGAGGCTGAGGACAATAAATAAAGTCAGACAAAGTTACAACTAAGCAGAGAAATAACAAGTGCGAGTGAGACAGAAAAAATATTTTAGAATTAGGAAAAAGAGACAATAAGAGAGGGATCCATATGCAAAATTGGAGCCAGAGACATACTGTAGCTACATAACGTGTTGGACTGTGCTACTGCCCCCCAATGCTCCCCCTCCCTTCAGCAGTGGGTAAATAGAATAATTACTGGGTGGTCAGTGTAGTGTGAAATGACAGCGTGACCACGGCACAATGAAATGCTGCCCAAATGCTGACAGAACATGATGAGTACGTGGCTGCCTGAATACAAAGTGTGGCTGTATGTGTGGTAGAGATAGTAAAGGAAAAGGGGAGTGAGATTCTGTGTGCACGTAAATGTGTGTGTGTGCGCACATTTGAAACACATTGTGGCAGGACAAAATGCTCTTTTTTTGGAAAACTCATGCAAAATTGATCTCCTAACCTCTTCCATGCAGCTATGGACAATAGCAAATCCTTGCTAATGTTATCATTTGGACAAAATTTTGGACTTGAATTGTATGCTGTGAAATTTAATGCACCAGGTGCAAGAAGATGGCAGTGTCGTGGATGAGGTCGCTGCCCATCATACAGTGCAAAGCCAGCTAAAAGACCAAGCATCTACTTTTTCCTCTTCCAGGAAAACACTAGACTGCTTTTCTACTACACTACACTAAACTACTGACTTAATGCCATTCACACATTTAGTTCTTGTACAGCTATGTTTTATATTCTTCTTTTGTATGACAGTTTAAATAATAGAGAGAGGAATTCCTTGGACAGAAGGTTGCTTTTCAAGGTACAGCACCTTAACTCACAAAGCCTAATCATGCAATGTAACAAACTAATGCTGAAAAACTGTAAATTGACTCTTTCATTTCCCACCTTGTTAGAAAATGACAGATGTATTCAGATGTTAGTGATATTGTAGAGAGTTGGTTGAGAATTCAATTACGCCTCTGTGTTGCTACTGCATCACACACCCTTTAATGACTTGAGCCACAAATCGACTCTACCTTCATTATTCAATGAACTTACTAATAAACCCAATATAAAATGATTATTGTTCAGCAGGGAGATTTTTCATTTTTCAGTTCTGTTTGTTGTGTTTCCAGGTGAATCTTGGCTGCAGAGGGGAAATAGCTGGCTCCTACATTGTACATTTTAAAAGGTTTCTTTCATTTTAAGTGACGTTTAGGTTTTAATGGTGAACAGCAAGACATGAGAAAAGCCTCCGTCAACCAGTCAAGTTATTGTTTACATCCATGTCAGTCTAGACTCATTATAATACATGGAGTGAGGACTTTGAAGGAATTTATTAAAAAGGTATGAAGAGTATTTTTTGCCGAAATGGAAGATATCACTATATTGCCATGTATTCCAGTGAATCATTTCCAGTGAGAGACATGCTGTCTTCACTTAGAGACTATTTTTACAGACTGATAGAGAGCTTCGTCATGGGGCATCAACAAACACCTGAAGCCTAATATCAGCAAAACCAATGTGCTTGCGGTGGACTACCAAAGAAACAGAAGGTCCCCTGTCCTGGTTGTCATCCAAGGAGATAAAGTGAAAAGTATGGACTCATACAAGTACCTTGGGGTCCAAATCAATAAAAACCTGGACTGGACTAACACTGAAGCCCTCTTCAGGACGGGATAGAGCAGACAGTTCTTCCTGAGGAGACTCAGATCCTTCAATGTGTGCAACAGGCTCCTGCCGAGACAGTGCTTTGTTCTTTGTGGTGATGTGCTGGGTTGGTGGCATCAAGGCAGTCTCAACAAACTGTTAAGGAAGACCAGCTAGGTGGTCAGGTTGGAACTGGCCGGTGAGGAGGCAGTGGCAGAGGGGAGGATGAGTGAAAAATCCTCTGTACAACGAGCTATGGCAGATTGGCAGCTAATTGCAGGGAAGGGCTGCGTTTCATTAGTCGTTCAACATACCCTTGTTCACTTCCTCTCCGTTGAATCCCTGCCGCCATCATAAGTGTTGATCCATTTGTTTGAAAAACTGAAGTGAACTTGGTGAAACCCTTGGAGGGCTGAAAAGCGAGTGAACAACGATGGTCACTCCAGAGGTGTATATCCCTTGAAAGCAGGTGAAGTCTGAACTCTGCCATCCCAGTGAAGCACCTCTGCTTCTTGTGAAATCCTGCTGTTTCTGTTTTCCTACCAACAGAATGGGGCCATTTAAAAGGCCAAGTTGTTCATAATGTATTGGCATGATTACCAAACTGGTAATAGCTACAGGAAAAAAGATAATATTGAGGTGCATGATTATAAAAAATTAAAAATAAAGGCAAGGATGTTAATGTCAAAATGAATTAAATTCTCAGAAATAATGCAAAATCATGTTAAGATGGGTCAAAATATAATGCACCTAGTAGATAATTAATATACTTAAAGAGGCCACCTAACAGCTAATAGACAAAAGTGCCTCAACAATTATCACAGCAGTATCTAGTTGTTACAATATGCATGTTATGACAAAATGACGTGATGAAAACTCAAAACTGTTTAAATTACTTTTTTTAGTGGCTCAAAATCCTTCATTTAAAAAAATATGTATATATTCTCAAGTATTCAAACTCTGAGCAGCAACAGATGTCAGAAATATTTAAGGTATCATTTATCTAAATAGGAAAATGGCGAGCCATGATATGTTAATATGATTTATAATTTAAAAGAAAACATGAAGTATTTTGTCACAATACTATTATATGTGAGCCTTAAAGTGATAGTAGTAAATTATCGCCCAGTCTCACCATTGCATGTGTGGAAATGAATGCTTTGACTGTCAGGCAGCTACAGGAGTGTGCGTTTCACATTAACAGCATTCTAACATTGCAACCAGCCTTCACACTCAGGTCTCTGCCCACATCTGCTTTCTGACAACTGTTTGGACATCCTGCTAATCAGAGCTGCTCTCTCTCTCTGTCATCCACTGTGCTAAGGTTTTTTCTTCTTCTAATTTGGCAAGCAATGTCTGCCACAAATGTAAACTATCCTAGACTCATTAAAATATAACAGTACTGAGGCAGTAAGGCGCAACAATGTTATGAGTATACTGAATGGATCAATCCACAGAAAATGGTGTTGCAAAGTAATTCCCAGTAGTTACCGGATGTAGGCCTCAGCTTTAGTAGCTGCCTCGTTGTACTGTTCAGCCATCTGCTTGTAGTTGTCAACATTCTGGAGACAAAGAGAGAAAGAAAGGTGACAATCAATTCTGTAGTATTATACAGCTCTGAAAAAAATATCAGTACACTTTTGAACATCAAGCAGGCTGCTCAGGCATATGCTGCTTTTAATTATGGATTTAACATTATCAAATTTGTACATCATATCTTTTATAAACAAAGAAAACAATATCGACTTAGTCCTCAAATCAAGTCCCATGAATAAGAGCTTAACTACTTGCATTATCTACATAATATTACAGTTTAAAAAATTCAGTCAATTCAAGCTCTAATAAGCCAACGACGAGTACCATCTCAAATGTCACATTTGTTAAATTAGCAACCGTTGAATTTTAAAGCGCTGCTTACAAATCGGAATGCTGATGGCCTGTTCGTACTCCATAACGTTTTATTTCTTGCGCGGAACAGTGGCATTTAAACAGCAATTGTTACACAGCTGGAGCCGCATATACAGCACACCTCTACTGGAGTAATCAGTGGTCACGGTGTTAACTACACTGCATCGTGGTCAGAGCTGCACTGACTAGCAAGACGTCAAGAGTATAAGTAGTTTCATAAAATGTATAAGGTATTCTGTATTTCTAGCCACAGTGCTGAGAATGTTTAAAATCATTAAGATGAATGACCAGCTTATAGACTTTGTATCACAATATATGAAATAGTTTTTCTAGAATGCCTCAAACACAAAGCAAATCTCTCTTGTCACTCTCTCATACACGTTCACTGTGCAGTAATCACCATTTTAAACCAATAACCCCAGCGCTCGTGATTTTACTTAATTATTCCCTATATTCCCAATAGATGGGGTGATAGGAGAGGAAGATAATTGAAGTGACTGAGCAGGGAAAAAGATGGGATCAAACACAAACCTCCTCCACAATCTCCTACTCCTCCAGTGCCCCCTAGTCAATTTCATATCTCATTATTTCACGCTGATCTGCAGACATGCTTCCCCTGCTTTGATTGTCTGGTGTTGGAAAAGACTCAAGTAATGTCATAGGCATCTTTTTCCTTAATCCTATCTGCTAGTATTCACTACAATGTAATAATCTGTCCCTCTATCCTTTTCTTTCCGGTTCTTTAAAGAGAAGACAGTGAAATATAAATCATATGTCTAGTATGGAGGAGAGGATAGGTTGCCCTAATCCAATCAGTAGTGTTTAAGTATCCACACAGTCAATTTCAATTTCAGTCATCAGGGAAACTGCTGCAGTTGACTGAAGAAATATGCCAAATTAAGAGTTGTTATTTCTGTAAGTGGATTTACAAATTAACTATATCACTTTGGTGATCTCATCCACACTTTGCCATGTTTGTTGCCATTTTTGTGGCTTTGGTGCTGGAAGACGACATTCTTAATTCTGCCTACAAAGTTCGGATTGGTTCGGAAACAGACAATTAGCACAACAGCTATTTTAATCACAAAAATAAAATGAGTGGCAGCAATTCTGTGATCTGGAACCAAGCTAAAGACAATGTATATTAGAAAGAAATTGATTAATGTGTCCAATGTGTACAGATTACCTTTCTTTTGTCACCTGGCTGTTAACGGTAATACACAATGCCAAACATCCCTAGGTGTAAGACTTTATCCCTTCCAGTTATGTTTTTTGGCTGTGTTATATTAGATTCCCCAGGATCGGACTCAGAATTATACTTCTCTTGTTGCTAAGTCTCCCTTTTGCTAATATCTGGACCAGGTTTAAATAACACACCTAGACTGCAGCTCCAAGGACTGGAAGTGTAATTAATCGCAGCATGCTTTACCTTTACAATAAAAGACAGTTCCAGACATCAGGACCACTGCTCAGGTGGTTTATTAATCTACTAAGAATTAAACATTACCAATAAATACCTTAATTTGAAAGTGCTAGAAACCAAGCCCTGGATTCATGGACATTAAAGACACAGTAAGTCTCATTTCTTGTTGAAGGGGAGTTAGCTGATACTTTGACTGGCTCCCTGGGAATATGTGGTAAGAAGTTAGCCACATGTTAGCGTCTTAGCCTCAGGTCAAGGGCTCAGTGAATACACTCAGCAGAGGAAAGCTGAACTGAAACTTGAAAGTCTGAAGTTGCCTTGTGGGACTTTCATTGTTCTAGCCAAGATAAAAAAAAATAAGGCTCCACAGGGTGTTAAAGCCAAGGGTGCCTCAGATTATGCAGGACATAGAGAGTAGGGCACCAAGCAGCAAGTAGATGGTTTAAAGGTAATGTTTAACTACTCACTGATGATTGGTGCATCCTAACAAGGCTCTATCTTGTGGGTTTGGTGGGGTCAGGCAATAGCTGATATAGTGCTTCCGACTTGGAAGAAGATAAACAAATGAACACATTTTGCAATGATAGAATGGTGGGATGCGAGGGGGTCATCTCTTTTCTAGCTCTTGCTTCCCACTCCTTTTCCTAGTTTGCACCCTTCCAATGCCAAGAGACAGTTAGCTAGAGGAGGGAATGTAGTACACAAGGAATTGGTTGGGGGAAAAAAACACAAGTAACAACCTTAAAATAACCACATCTGGTCTGAACTATTCAATTCAATTCAATTTTATTTATAGTATCAAATCATAACAAAAGTTATCTCGAGACACTTTACAGATAGAGTAGGTCTAGACCACACTCTATAAATTCCAAAACCCCAACAATTACAGTAATTCCCTCAAGAGCAAGCATTAGCAGTGGCTATTGCGACAGTGGCAAGAAAAAAACTCCCTTTTAGGAAGAAACCTCGGCAGACCCAGACTCTTGGTAGGCGGTGTCTGACGGGGCCGGTTGGGGGCGTGATGAACAGTGGTGATAACAGTCACATTAGAAGTCACAGTGACTTCGAAGGTTATCGTGGAAGTTCATGTCATAGCAGGGCACATCGTGTCATACTGAGTAGTGCAGTCTCCTATACCGGATCCTGACTACTCTGTACTACTGGTTTAAATTGTAGCTTCAGTATATATATATAAAAAAAAATGCCTAAAATATATTAAATTGGAGAATAAAGATTTATTTATAGATTTAGGAGGAACTACTGGCAACTGCGGGCGTGGTTAAGGTATGTCTGATGGCCGCGACCAACAACAATGGCGAAAGTGGTAGACGGATGGTTCATCCAATCACCTGCCAGGTATTTTTCTGAAAGTACCTGCCCTTTCCCAAACAGTATCCACTGACCGTTTCTCAGATGGTTCTGTGTAACAAACAATATGGTGAAGAATTATGACTAGAAAAGTAATTAAAAAAAAACATGCAGGCACAACAGGCACTCAAGGTTGGTTAAAAAAAAAAAAAGTGATAGAAGGCCTTTAATTAACAGGGCAAGAAATTAAAAATACACCAACGCTCGGCTTGAGCCTTCCTCAGGGTGTAGTGACGCAAAAAGACAAAGTGATTATAATTTGCAGGTGTGCACAGGTGAGAGCATGATTGGTTTTACCTGGCCTCTAGGGGCATACCACTACAAATATAATACAGAGCGCATTGTACAAAATGCTGCATCTAGGCCATCATTAGTCAATAAAGCGAAATCATGAGTACAGCTAAGTACAACACAAAATGGCAATATATACTTAAGTGTTTTAAGTAAAACAAAACTATAAAATCATAGAATTCCTGTAATTTAATTTCTTTAAAATGTATTTGTTTATTTTTAAAGATTTTTTGGGCAAGCAACATTTTTTTTAATTGGTGAAATTGCCATCATTGCTTAAAATCTGTGCTTTGCAAATTTAAGCATTTTCCCGTGTTGTCTGGTTTGGTAAAACATGGCCACATATCTTAACATATTCTCACTCCCATAACCCAAGTTCAACATTAGAAAGCAAACTTGTATATCATGTGTTCTGAAAAGATTCTCAGAAATCTCACAATTTAGAGCCTCTTCTAAATGGGAACTAATTCACATTTCCTGTTCTGCCCAAAGCATGTTGTCTGTCCCTCTCACACAAACATGCAAATGCACACTAACAGTCTCTATTCATCCAAGATATTTACAAAATGGTCAGTTTTATGGGGGGGATGTAGTACGAGAAGTTAGTGATACAACTATCAGGCCCCATCTTGCTAATAGAACGGGAAATATGGGGAAAATGAGGAGACAGGAAGTGTGAATGTAGACTTTGGACTGACAGGTACAGCTTATCCAGTAAAAATATTGAGGAACTGTAAGGCTGTGCGTAGCTTTTGTGTGTTTCAACATTTTTTTGTGTCTGTTGACAGAACAGACACAGAGCAACAGCCCCAGCTCAGCTCTCATGACACCAGAGAAGTGGCAGCACTATCACTGGCACACACACTCTGAGCTCTTCCCAGTCATTTGCACCCATGGGGACAAAAGCCCAATGTGGAGAGACAGAAAGGGGGGATGATAACCCTCAATGGGGGGAAAGCAAGGTTTTGGGGGTGTTGGAAAAACTCACGGAGGGGATTAGTGTGGGTGCATGTGTGCTGTGTGTGTGTAAGCTTGCATACATGCAGGTGTGTGACTAAATCTGTGTTTGTATGTGAATACTTATGTTCAGATGATCCTTGCGTGCACACTCGTCTGAACACCCTCTAGCAGCTGTGGATTGAGATGGGCTGATGTCAGGATTTTGAGGGAGGGGTTGTTTCACGCTCCACGCTTGAACGAAGGGGGATTCATTTTTTCTTTTGGAGGCAGCAGTCGACAAGGGAGGGGGAAGGGATTAAAAGAGGTGAATTTTAAACTGAGACTTGTTTACAAAGTCCCAGGGTATGTTGCCACAGGGAGACAGATATACTCCACCTGTACACTGGGAAGAGATTAGGGAGGAATCCACAAATAAACGAAGAGGAAAAGGATTGGGAGTGAGGAGAAGTAGAGGATGTACTGGTATGTTTGGGGGGTGTTTCACTTTCAGTCTTGGGATGTCTTTTAGTGTGTCAACCTGTATGTGTGTGGAAATTGTGCAGTGGATTGGCCACTCTATCACAATTACCTCTGAAGTGACAGCATACACACAAACCTGTCACAACACACACACACACACACACACAGACACACACACACACACACACACACACACACTGCTGCTAAGCCAGAGTCAAATGTTGATTCAGAGGAAGATCACACACCAATTATCTGTGGATTCCCCTTCTAATCTGGCTGCTCTTGCCTTTGGCTTACATTTTTGCCTCAGATCATCAACATATCAGGGCAACTGCATGATCATGAGTGTCTGCTTGTGCATGTGTGTTTTTGTAGTATGGAAAAGCTACGACCTCTTACATTTTTTAAAGAATAAAAGCATAGACTGACATTCACATAAAAGATAATGTCATTCAACACCTATAAATCTCTGCTTTGCATTAACAGGATCTAATACAATACTGATGGTAATAGAGCAATGTAAAGCTGTCTTCACATGCTTGGATCCTAATTTATGTGAAAAGTGAGACATGTTACTGTTTAAAATTGTGTTTTCCATTTATGTTTATGACCTGTGTCAGGCACAATTCAACTTTTAAGTGGCCATTTATTTCAGCCCAACTGGTATGTGCCACAGGTATGTGAGTGTAAAGATTGGAAAATGAAGGAAGAGAAGGAAGGAAGAGAAGGAAGGAAACGAACGCCGGCTCAGGACGCAGGCTCAGGATGGACTGTTTAATGCACAGTCCATATAGCCTCTTTATCTCTTGCTCTCAGTCCCCGTCTTTTTCACTCCCTCATTCGCATGCAGGTCAGCTGCGAGCAAGTGAGGGGTGAAAAAAAAGCAATAGAAAAACCGACTGTGGCGGCGAGCGGAGAAAGATAGAGCATCCTCCACTCTTCTGCCAATCAGTCTCCTCCGTCAAGCACTGCAGCATGTGCTGCTTGCCGCACGATGTGCAGGGGCCCTTCCATTTAACTTGGCTATGTAAAAGGTTTTCTCAGAGGCCTTAAGGAGGCGAGTGCCAGGGACCAGATAAGGTCCCCTGTCTGCCTGATGGGCCCTGCCGGACGGAGGGAGAGCCGGGGAGAGGGAGAGTCAATTCCCAAAGACTGTCTACTGACAGTGAGATTGTATAGCTGCGTTTCGACTGCGGTTCTGGGGTCTTTTAATTCCCCAGACCTATTTTGAAGGAACTAGAAGGTTCCTTCAGCCACTGACGTATAAAGCAACATGACAGGATGAGGGCTGCTGGTGGTCACAGGGGTAAACACACTCTGCAGCCTGCAGTCCGGTGTGCCTGCCCGTTTCGTGTCCTTTAGATGAAAACCGCTGAGAAAACATCCGAAAATAAGGTTGCAGTCGAAACGCATCGAGTTCCTCAGACGGTTCCTAGTTCCGGGGGGAAGTTCCTGCGGTCGAAACGTGGCTTGTGTGTGTCTACTTGTAAATCTTCACCCTTCATTGCTGTAATTAGGTTCCTTTACACTGAAAGTGCAAAGGAACCTATTGTTTTTCATCAGATTATTATTTTTCCGAGTCCTTTGTCACGTTTTTGAGGGCGTTAGCATGCACGAAAACTCACAAAAATTTGCACACCTGTCACAACTGGTGAAAATTGCAAAGTTCTGTAGTGCTTGGCCTCGGGTGTTGCCAGGGGGCTCCATAGCGCCCCCTAACGTGCGCCTTAATTCCGAAAAAAGTAAGAAGTTAATATACCAACTTTTGAGGGAACATAGGTCTCATCTTGAACTCCATGGAGCTATTTTTAGAAAAAATTACAAAAATTCAAAAATTTCCAAAATCTTGGTTTTCGTGCAAAAATCTTCATTATACGAACACTTGTTTGAGGACTTTAGGATGCACGAAAACTCTCAAAATTTTGCAGCCATGTGCAGAATATTAAACTCTTTCATCTGAATACACATTTAGGCCTGGGAGTGGTATGGTTGCTCTATAGCGCCCCCTAATTGGTTTTAGCCCTTGGGCACATTTTTGACGGCCTCAATATATACGAAAACTCACAAAAATTGGCGCCCACATAAACACCTGGGAGCTTTGCGAGACTGTACAGAGATTTGGCCCATACCTGTAAGCGGGCTCCATAGCGCCCCCTAATGCGTAGAAGTCCTTAACTTGGACATAGTTGCTCCGATCTTCACCAGATTTAATACCCATATTGCTCTAATCATTGCAGAGATATTTCCCATTTACATTCATTAGCTCCACCTAACCGGAAGGCGGCCATTTTTAATTATGCATTTTTCAGGTGTTTTACATTCTTTCAAACTCGTCCCAGGCCGTGACATCAATCTTCTTGAATCTTTGCAGGTAGTATCTGTTGACCCTCATAATGAAAAGTTATCAAGAGAATTTTGATAGTTGAAAAAATGCGGAAGTTATAGCAACTTACTGTCTAAACAGGAAGTTGCGTTATCTTGACAACAATTATTCCGATTGCCCCGAAACTTGACAAGGATGTTCCTCCTGGCGGGTTTAGCAACTGTCCCAAAGTTGGCTGCAATCGGCCATTAGATGGCGCTGTTTTAATTTTTTTTATTTAATCATCAAAATATTGACATATGGGAAGCCTACTTTGTCTAACTACTCCTGGGCCGTGAGTCCAATCTGCACGAAAACTTGGATATAGACTCGGTTGACCCTCGTGACTAAAAGTTATCAAAAGAATTTTGATAGCTAACACAATGCGCAAGTTATGGAGGAACAACTTCCTGTAGGTGGGTGTGGAAACATGAACGGTTCTATCTTGGCAAAAGTTATTCCGATTTACATGAAACTTAGAATGTGTGGTCTACATGTGATGTTGCATTTGCCAGTACCCCCCGGGGCGAGAAGCGAGGGCCCGTCATCGCTGCTTGCAGCTTTAATATTTATGTTGTTTTCAGTTAATGTCAGTGTATCCTTAATACAAATTTAAATATGTGCGCAGTATTTCCTCTACGTCTTACATTCTTGTTGTGTGCCTGTCATCTGGGTTTTTCTGTGTGTGTCTTCACTCGCACTCTGGAATTTTACTCTTGTGTTTCTTGTCCTTTCTTCTAACCTCTGTCCATCCCTAAAAGCATAAAGCAGTTGTTTTTTTTTACATCATAAACCAGTACCAACCTTGTTTCTCACAAAGTCTTAACAAATTTGCCCAAGTTTACTGTGTAAGTAAGAAACATTTATCAAACCACTGTGCTTGTGGCTTTTACACGGTACAAAATATCAACGACACATTAGTGCTCAGATGAAGGGAACACAGGTCATAATTTCTTAAAAGCACCCAACAAAAAAAAAAAAGACCACATGGTTGCTGGCAAAATGACATAGTGATGAGAAAAGCATGGTACATTTGATTAGACAACTGAAGCTCTCTGAGAGTCAGCACTGTGAAACCTCTCTTGAGTGCTGGTCCATCAACAGTGAGTGGTGACTCTCATGTGCCTGCTGAAACTTTCAATTCATTTACATTTTGACATTGGCATGTGGGCTTGACATTTCCAAGATACGGAAGTGTCTTGTGTCTCAGCGAGATTTTATTCTCCGAGGAGTAATATGTCACGTTAAGACTTGTTTGGATATTCCTGATGTGTGTAGACTTCTTTTCAGTGAAAGCCAAAGGGATGTTTTTATCTCGTTAGCGAGGTCTCCTGTTACACATTACAAAAGTGCTAGTATCTCGCTCTCTAAGCTCACACCAAAAAGACCTCCAAGGAAAAAAAAAAGATTTTGATCAAACACCTTGGAATGCAATTAATGCAATGCAACTAATGGACACTTTTAAGGAAACATGTTTATAAAAAAAAGCCTTTCCAATGAGTTCTGGCTATTTCCTTTAAATGGTGTTTATAAGATGCAAAATGGTCCTCACCTTTTTCTCCAGTATTTCTAGTTGCTCTTTATAGAAGCTGGATATGGTGGTCAGTTCCTTCTCTTTCCTCCCCAGTTGTTTGGCCTGAGAAAGAGAAAGAGAGAGAGTAGTAAAAGAAAATAAGACAGTTAAAAAAGAAAATCATTAAGAAAGCAAAGCAATAAAAAACATTTTTTTAATATGGCAAATTATGAAAAACAGCTGTTGTAGAAGTTCTTCATATTGACAGATGACAATGTACTACACTAATATGACCTGTGTAGGCTTGTGTAAATACTCAATTCTGATTGCATGGCAAATAAGGTGGAGAAGGAAATCAATCCAGGTACTAATTATCATATTTCATTCTCCAATTTTTAAACTGACATAGTATAAAGTGGGTAGAATTACTGAAAATAATGGCCTAAAACATCAGATTCACTTCTTTGCTTATGAGCACGCCACACACATGTGACAGCAGCCAGAGGTAAGTGCTAGGGGGAGAAGAAATGAGGCGACCGGTTGCTTTCACTGCCCAAGAGACTCAGAAAACGTGACTATAATACAGTAGTGTTTTCTAAAAAAAAAAAGAAATTGATTGAATACACACCTCACCTATGATATATTATATAGTTCAAAGTATCAATCATCTCTACTTCATGATCCAGTAAAATGTAACCACTGTATCAGCAGATGCACTACCACACACCCACTTCTGTAAATTACAGTACCCATATGTACCAACTTTTTGCCAAATGCAAGCTAAATGCAAGCTAAGCTACAGGGGACATTAGACAGATCTTTTCTGTACCAGTGAACAAACACAACGTAAAATAGTTTATTCTAAAAGCAGATTAACAGCACAGACATTTTAGGAAATCACTGTAAAAAGGATTATACCCTCGCCAGGTGTGTGTTTAAAGCATTCAATTGCAAGTTCATGTTTTTCAATGTATTATTTTGTATGTGTAACTTTTCATGTGTTACCTCATACATCCACTCTATGAATATATCACAATTATATAATGCTTGATTGAAATGTTTAATAATATGACAAGTGCATCACATTTACACCACAAAGTAAAAAACAAAAGAATGGTATTTACTAGCGGGTCCATCTAATGTAACAGAACTTACAAAACTACTCAGGTGGCATGTGACTGGTACACCGGCGGCACGGCCTGACAGGGCGATGCTGCCGTTAGGTGGAGGTGAAAGGATTTAATATGCCCGCTGACCCAAGCTTTGACAGGCAGCGAGATGGCAGATGGCTGTAGGAAGACCCATAGTTAGGGCTATGGCGTAGCAGCATGCAAGTAGAGAAAGATAGGAGGCAGACGTCAAAAAGATACACTGTGAAAACAAGTTGCTAGTTCAGCTTTAGAAATGTACATGCACTAGGAGGTTTAAAATAGAAGATTCATTTTTTTCATTTGAGGAAAAGTTTTACTAGAAGGTGTAACATGAGTAAGGCGATGTTGACACCTTGTTTTAACAGCATTAGGCTTCACAGTGTGTCAATATCATTACACAATCCCATAGAGTGGAATGAAAAGGGATTCCTTTATGATAAATATTTATCAAAATAAGATCATGAACAGAGAAAGAAAAAGGGTAATAAGGAGGTATTGCTCTGCAAAAAGAAAATAACAGAGATAGTAAAAGGAGATGTGCATGATCCAAAATGTAGAACAACAGCAAGACAACTACTATACTTCACCATGCCATCAGCTCAATGTTTTCACTCACTGTGCATTACTAATCCATCTGTCTCATTTTATATTATTCACTTGTTATATTACAAAGAAGGAGGGGGTGGGGGGTGTGTGTGTGTGTGTGTGTGTGTGTGTGTGTGTGTGTGTGTGTGTAAAATACATATTTTCGTAACAATCAAGTATCAAAAACTGAGGAGGACACGCTGTTGGATGCTGTCCTCCTCTCCTACTCTTTCTTCAATGTTTAATGAATCTCTCTCTGTCTCTCCCTGACCCTGTCTTTCTGCTTGAGCAGCACTGGTTGAAGCCTGAAAATATTGTAAACAAATTAATAACATAACTAATTACAGTGGTCGGACTGTTGAGATCTGTTTCAGACTGATACCTCCGGTTCACGCTGGTCCTCATCCTCAACACGTGCCTTTTTCAGTTGCGGAAAATACTTTTCAATACTCATCTGGATTGAAGCAGCAAACATTCAGTGTAAGAGTAAAAAAAAAATGACATAGCATTATTTATAATACGTTTATTTGATTCACAGCTGCTACATATAGTGTTTTGACCTCGACAACCCAAATGCATTTTACCGCAAACTTGTGACTAGTAAACTTTCTAAAGCAGGTGCAATCGCTTGTTTGCTAAGGGTCGGGTCGGGACTCCAACAACCATTAACACACCGACAACATTGTATTCGGAATATAAAATGTTTTTTATAGGACTTTTTAATGTGTGATTGTGTAAAGGTGTTCAACAGATACCAACTTTCGTGAACTTGTGAATTTCGCCAGCCGTCTTCTCTCATTTTCATGGAGACAGACGCTGTGTGCACGGAGGGGAGGGGCTGTGTGTGTGTGTGTGTGTGTGTGTGTGTGTGTGTGTGTGTGTGTGTAGCCTATGTGAGAGAGACGCGTAAGGGACAGAGAGATGGAGGAGAGCAGGGAAAGGAAATGCAGCTGAACAAATATGCTGCGTGTTTTAAATAGCGTAAAAAAAATAATAATAACGAAACGCAATATGTGGTGGCCGGTGTTGATTGTGTGGCGCACCGCCACAAATTAGTCTATGTGTGGGGAAACACTGAAAGGATAGGCAACATGCACATGGTGTACACGGGATGGTTGAATTCTCTTCAGCATTCACACAATTGATCTGAAGAGGTTTACATATGTGTGCCTGCATATTAAAATGATGATCAATCAGTGCTTGGCCACTCATGAACACATATTGTTTCTAACCAATAAGGGTAATGAGTGAAACAGTGCTACAGCATGATGAACATTATATGGTGCATGCACACAATGAAGCTGGGAGTTTGTAGAAAAAGGCAGCAAGGGGGCATGGGTTGATGTAGCATTGAAATAGACAGTGTGTATTACACACCTACACCCAGCCACCCACACCCACACACAGTGTTATGCCATGGTGTAATGGTGACAGATTGCTGTACCCGAGTTGTGCATTAGTGAGTGTGATATAGATCAGATGGAGCAACACCATCTTCTATGGATGATCTACTCCTCTTCTGTGCTCTTTGCTGGTATGGTGAATACAGGCGTGTAGACACACCTATTTACACGCCACTGCATTTATTGTAATCCAATCTAATCTTATCCTAACTTAATAGGCACATGCATCCCCAAAGAGCATATCTGTAAATCCCTATACCGTGCTCACTGCACTTTTTCTTTCTGCAGCGGCTGTTTGATGCTTAAGGGCTGTGTGTGTATGTGTGTGTGTGTGTGTGTGTAAAATCACCTCTGCTAGCAGCACAGATGATGTGTAATTTTCTAGCTGAATACCTCCCAAAGTGTTGTTGTGTGGAATGGTGGCAGCAGCAGCCTCGCTTTAATGCACAATGAAAACATGACATTTGAATAGAGAAGAGAGAGAGTGAAGGATAGAGCGAAAGGAAGAGGTAGAGAGAAGAAAAAACAAGTGTAAAAAAGCAATGGTAGTGTTGCTTACCCAGGCATCCAAATCTGCTGGCTAGGAGGAAGAATAGGAGCAGGGGTTTGTGAGACGGTAGAAGGTATAAGGAAGGCACAAGGTGGGAATAGAGATGATAGAGACAAAGCTAGGAAAGGACAATAGACAGGTATAATAAGGAAAATAAGAAGGAAGGTGAAGTAAAGATAAATAAACAGTCAGGAATGAGGAGGAAAATGAGAAAACAGGCAGCAGAGAGAAAGAGATAATAGTAGAAGAGTGATCAAAAGGGAACAAGTTTAATACGGCGAGTCAAAGAGTAATCAACACCATTATGTACAAGTTGCACATGTTAGGCTGAGGACTACTTCAGTGTTTCTTCTATGTTGATTTTGTAGTGGCGGCCCACCACGGCAAAATCTCTGCCACCACGGTATCAGAAATAGGGCTGTACAAAAATTTTGTCGCGGTTGCTTTTTAAATGGTCCTGCCGACAAAATGCAATTTAACAACAAGTAGAACTATTCAGAGGTTATTGGGCCCATCCAGTTTTACTCCACATACTGTTGTGTTGATGTAGTTTATTGTCAAAACGTTCGCTTTCTTTATAATCGACTATTTAACAAACAGCTCCACTAATAACGTCACCGTGGTGGGTCCGTTCTAAGTGTAGACCTGTTGTAGATGATAAGTGCCCTATAATTCCTCAAAAAATACAGTTCAATCACAACTGAAAATATGCCTCATTGTGTGTGAATAGAGATGAATAAATATATTAGTTTGTGCTGCAGAGAAGTGTCAGTTCTGTTTCATACGTAAAACATTTGACCGCAGGGCGCAGGGGGGTTGTTGTTCGGACAGACAAGCCCCCACTGCAAAAAATAATCCTAAAGGAAACACTGTACTTGTTAGTTATACAAGCCAGTTTGCCAGATGGATGTTGTGTCATTTTGGCCTCCAACAGTTCCATAACACATCCAATGTGTCCCAATATGCATATGTAACCAAGTAGCTTACTAGTTTGCCAAGGTTGTGGAACAACATATGAAAATCTCCTAATTAATCATTACATTGGTTATCCTGTCGGCACAGGCAGTTAAAATTGTTTTCTACATATTCAAGATGTTGTTGGTCTGAGTCTGGCACATGATCCTCTCTGCATGTCAGCCTTCCATCCACACCCCCTGCCCATTCCACCCATCTGTCTGGTTTCTCTACATTGCCTTGAACTGAGATAAGTTCCTTGATTGTGGGTTCAGAAACCAGTATTTGTAAAACATATATGTTAACACTAACTGACACATGTTGAATTATATCAAGAGAAGAGAAGAGAATAGGTTTTAATCCATAATTTCCTGACTTTGACAGGAAATCCATGCAATAAAAAGTGGGTTGTGGTTGTTTAACTAATTTGTGCATTGACCACTTAGCTGAAAAGCAACAGATGAAAAGTCACTGAGCTTGTACCTCGTATAGGGATAAAGCTCACGACAAGACAGTTGGCGCTTGTATGCCATAGAACGTGCCTTTGGCCTAGCATCGAATGAAAGTGAAGTGAAAGTATTGCTTTCACAAAAAATCCAGAAACCCACCAACACAATGAAAACCAAACAAAATGTTTGAAATCAGTAATAATTAAATGTAGCTAATTTTCAGCTGGCACATTAATATTTAAAAGGTTTATGTTATAAAGATGTAGGTTTATTGTCTATTTCAATAGCTCTTAGTAGGCCAGTCAGAACTGACAACTAGCATCGTACTATCTGTTTTTATGATAATTGATAGTATGAGTCTTGAAGGCAGCCATAAAATACACTTCTATTACCAAATCAAACAATGTTCAGTTCAAGTATATAAAACAGACAAACAGGGCACCGTATTTGGATGTGTCTAGACTTGCCCACTCAAACCAAGTGCTCCCAGTCCAGCATTAGAAACAAAACAGAAAGGGACAGATTAGAGCAGTGGGTGGCTCTAATGTTGCCATGCCTCATAAAAACACCATTCAGTTAAATGAGGTGAACTCACAAAGCTGGTTGCTGCAGAATGCGTGTGTGTGTACGGATACAACCGATGCCATCTGTTTAACCTCCCTGCTCTTTGGTGGCAGGCCCTAAACTGAATGTGTGTGTGTGTGTGTGTGTGTGTGTGTGTGTGTGTGTGTGTGTGTGTGTGTGTGTGTGTGTGTGTGTGTGTGTGAGTGAGTGTGTGCGTGTGTGTGTGTGGACCACCATAGAGTGCTCACAGAAGTGTGGAGGTCCCATTTCCATAGGTGATAGACTTTTGAAGAGGTGAAGCGGCTTGTTGCGATACAGATGCAGACAAACACACACCCAAGCAGTTTGGTGCAGTCCATGGGCCATAACAGACAATGGCATTTCAGGTACACCCACTCATTGTTGTTTTGTGGCTCTGTGCTCCCTGGTGACCAACAGTCAGCAGCCTCAATCTGCACATTAAGAGTCTGGATCAACTGAGCTAGCAAAAACACGACTAGGAAAGTATTCCAAATAGACTAAGGCTCATATATTCCCCAAGATTTTACCAAGATAAAGCTCTTACCATATAGCATTAATGCATTATTAATCAAGTCAATTGCGATCCCTCAGTAAACATAAATAAGACCACAGACTAATTGGCTTGTAGGTGTCTATAAACATCACATATGGATATGCCGTGGATATATTAAACAGCAGGTAACCATAGCAACATTTGTCCCTCATTCCACAATGCCAGTAAAATTACTAGTGAAACTTACACGGATAGTGGACCCAGCAGAGTACTATCATCAAATTATACCTACAGTAGCAATCTTAACAATCCCTCCTCAACCGCCAAAATGACCCTCCATTTTCCTCACGTCATAGTCTAAAGGTGCTGACACACCAAGGAGATTATTGGCCGTTGGACAGTCTGGCGAGGTCAGTGACTCAAATCTGTTTGGTGTGTCCCGTGTAGTCGTCAGTCTGGAGGGCTGTCGGCGTTCATTTTGGCTGACCTGACATGTTCAGTCGGAGGTAGGGCAGTCGGGACTCACCCGGAAATGGCGAGCGGAATGAGTTGACTAAAGTCTCTCAAAATCTGACGAAAATCTTTTAAACTGACCTTTGTTGAGCTGAAATGAAGACAGATTCAGCAACTGCATGGCCTATTTCTCGCTTAAAATGTTTTCAGAAACATGTTTCAGTGAACTATTTTAGTACAATATGAGATCGTATTCTGAATGGCCGCCATGACAGTCTGGCTTTGAATTTCCGGAGAAAACAAACCCATGTGGCACGTTCGTCCAATCAGCTGCCGGTTTTCATTTCTTGGGCAACAATACAGAGTAGCGCCGCCTGCTGCTATGGAGACGTATTACGTTTCTCAAGTCGGTGTCGCCGAGGCAGTTTTTTGGACCTCGGGGACGCGACTGATCATTTCCACTGGCTTTTCTGCCGAGGGTCGGCCGTCTGGTTGGTGTGTAAGCAGCTTAAAACACACATTAAAACCTGCTCTCTTCCTTCCTACTCAAGCAGCCAGTATGCTTCTTCAGCATATCCTCAAATAGTTCTGATCACTTCTGTAACTTTCCAAAACCAATATTACAACATTCACACCCACTTCCTGCCGCAATTGGCCAGCTTTACAGAGACGAGAAAGGAGTCTGTCTCTAAAGATCAGCTTTTTTTTTTAGAAAGATTTTATTATTTCATGACGACAAATGGGAGATAAGGTTGAGCTACATGTTCAATGCATGCCACCAGAACTAGAACGTCCTGCATCTACGAAACTATTTTAAAGGTGAAAAGGGGCAAATCATTTAACAGCATAGTGAAATTAATGTCCCTTCTAAACACGCCGATTTAATGGATCTCAAAATATTTGATTATCTATGCTTAACTGAATCATGTTTGCTGTGGTTGTACCATATGGGTCACCAGATGCACCAGCTTGACAACGCTTCATGCTTGATTTAGACTTGAAACCTCAATGGTCTGCCAACAGTGTGTGCGTGCACGCGTATGTGTGTGCGTGCGTGCACGCGCGTGAGAGTGAAACAGAAAAAACGACTGAAATGTGACAGGATGAGACCTTTTGGTCTCTAACACCACCTCAAGAAACGCTTCCTTGCAAATCAATTATGTAAATACTGAATTATGCAAATGATACATTTGAATAAATCTATGTGTTTGGGGAGAAAAGATTTTGGTGTGGTTTTCTCTCTTCTTGGAGGGAGAGAGAGAGAGAGAGAGAGAGAGAGAGAGAGAGAGAGAGAGAGAGAGAGAGAGAGAGAGAGAGATGAGGAAACAGGGCTAAAATGAGGATTAGGCTTGAGAATGTCACAGGCAGACAGGTTGTGCATTCAAACTCCTGATTTGGCTTTTTAATTAGGGAGAAAGACAGAAATACAGACAGAGAGAAGAAAATAAGAGCTAATTCACTTACAGCTTTCTTTCTGTCACATCTCTATGGGAATAAGTACGGTAAGCACATTCATCATGTGTGCCGGTAATAAATGCCATTGGTACAGCCGAGTGCTGTCGCCCCAGCTCTTGTTTTGGTCGATGCTGATGCTTAGCTAAAACGCCAGAGTGTTTGTGTGGATTTGCCATCAAAGGCACACTGAACGATTTACAGAGTATTCAATAATCTCTAGTGTTTCTGTGTCACTTGAAAAAAGCTGACATGCTTTATTAAAGTACAGAATACATTTTTCATTTCGACATAACCAAAGGTCTGTGGGATACTTCATCAATTACACTAATGAGGTGAATACAGGGAAACACTGATTGCTCATATTACCAAATCATCTCAATATATCGCCTTACGCACAGTATCAAAATATATTGCAATATATTGAATCGTGACCCATGTATCAGATTCTTGCCAATACACAGCCCTATACAGTACTGAAGTAATGTTGTACCTCTGATTAAGGTTGTGAGGCTTCCATCTCAGTCACTGGCAGTTAGTTGTTGGTTAAGTTTTTGCCAGCACTACACCACCAGGTCTCTGCGTCAGGGTTATCAACACAAACTCAAACTGCACAGCCTCTATCAGAATAGGACAGCAGTCCAAAAACATATGCATGAGCATCATCACACTAACACCTGTGGGTGATATGCACACCTGCATGCACCCGCAAAAACACACATGAACTAACACATAAGCATGCACACAGTACAGTAGAAATACCAGAGGCATGAATTGGTTAGTCTAGCTGTTTGCTCATTAAATCTGTGTTCTCATCACATAGTCGGGGGCAGGTTAAATAAATTAACACTTCATCATCAGCCTGGTTTCACACCACAGACTGTCACACAGACAGATAGTAGAAACAGGCTGAAAAAAGTACAGAGGGATAGAAAGATGATGTAGAAAGAGATGTGCCGGGTGAATAAGAGGAATAGGTTTTGTTATGGAGAGAATGAAGGACGTAGGAAATGAGGGAAGAAAAGACAAACAAGGTTAGTAGTGAGGGAGAAAGATAGATAGACAGAGACAGGCATAGAGAAGAAGACAAGAAATTTATTTTAACAACTCTGTATTTTAATCAACTCTGTAAACAACTCTGTAATCTTAGATTTTGTAGAGCTGAATGACCTTTCCAAATAAAAAATTCTCCTGGGAGAAGAAGACAGGGCATATGCTGCTGCCCAATATGTACAAACATGCCACCAAAAAAAAATCCAGAAAGAATCCAGGTACCATTTGTGAATGCACGTTTTTCAGTAAATTATTTTCAATTGCACATATACCAAAGGTACAACAATTATTGTGTCCATCAGCACATTATGTAAGATGAAGCAATACAATATTAGATACAACCAGCAGAAACACAAGGTCTCATAATTAAAGCCTTGATTTACATATAACATATAACTTTGATTGTTTCAACATAAATCCTTATTTCCATATATGAGAACAAGCATCTGGGAAGAATTCCTTTTCCTCTGGACAATAAGTCTTGTCCAGCTGTCTCATTACATCACGACTGCTCTCTGATGGGAGAGGTATTCCACTCCTACACATTTGTCCTTTGAACCAACAGGATTTGTGCTAGGCCCCCACTCTCTTACTGCTCTCCTCCGATCAAAATCTCCTCAGCCGGTGAACGCTCTGCTCATCAGCAATTACCGTCGTTCGAGATGATGGGGGAGTACTGTAAGCGTGTGTGTGTATATGTGCGAGTGAGTGTGTTCATGCACAAAGGGCTTAGCTGCTTTAACATGCAGAAAAGATGTCAAGTCTGTGATTACACTTGCTGATAACAAGTGGTTTAGCCGTGTGTGAATGTGTGTGTCTGAATTGCTGCTGTATTTTACACTGTCAGTTTCTATGAGAAAGAAATTCAGTGTATATCTGTATGTGTGCGTGCATATGTGCAACTTCACAGTATGTCACACTTGCAGACTCAAATGTCATCGTTATGGTGAAGACCCACTCGGCCTCAACATAAACCTCTCTCACTCCGCTGCCATTTCTCAACTTGTTCTTCATCCATTCTTCATTGATCCATCTTTCTCCTCTCTCCCTCTCCTCTGGATTCTTACACCCATTCTCTTCTCCCTCTCCCGCCCTCCGTCTTCGGCTAACAAGCAGGGTTAGCTATCTAGCCGACTGGCTGTCGAAGTGAGACATCTGAATCTATTACTATACCACGCTCAAAGTCTCTTCTCTCCATCTTTCAGCTCCTTTCTCTGAGCTCTCTGGCCTAATGCTTCCATGTGCTTGCTGCACGAGCCGCTGACTGCTACCGTATATTGGTATACAGGATTCTCAGTCCTGTTTAATAGGTGGGTCATGGGAAAAAGAGGGATGAAGTACAAAGCAAAAATAAACATGTTCAATGTGTGCAAAGGTAAAATGCTAGGCTGACTTAAGGCTGACATAGATTGACGTTAGGGGTGGGAGATATTGACAAAAATGAATATCTCGATATTTTTTTTCAATATCTCGATATCGATATTCACACGATATTTTTGAAATCCTCCTAGAAGTTAAAAGAAGCCCTGTTCGGAGGCTATTTTGGTGGTTCTCTTGGGAAAATGTACAAGCAAGATGAAATCATAACAATAAACAAAGGGCTCTGTTCTGTAACATATTGCACACAACCATGTCCTTATTGGAAGCAGTCCTGGAGCTGGGACAGGGCCGGGTCAGACTAGGTTCTGATAGTCCTTCTACTTGGCTGTATAGTCCTTCTGACCGGGATTTATGCTGGGATCAGGAGTTGGATGTGATCTGACTGGCCCAGGTGAGGGAGAGGTGCAGTTCTGTGTGCTTTTTTTGATGTTAGAGTATACATGGTCTAGTGTGTTCTTCCCTCTAGTAACACAATCTGCTGGAGGGGAACAGACTTTAAGGACGCCTTGTTAAAGTCCCCTGTATCCTGTATCCAGGTGATTGCGCTGCAGTTTGTTCACTATGGTTAGCAGTGAACCAAACTTGTGCTAACGTTAGCATCGGGGGCTATGTAGACGGCAGTGTGCTGTTTTCATAGTAAATAAAATGGTCAGTATATTACCAATAGGGCTCCAGGTCAGGTGAGCCGTGCTGGGCAACGATCCTGCAGTTGGTACTCCAGTCATTGTGCACAAAAATGCAGTCCTCCGCTCCGCCTCTGGTCGTGCCGGAGTTATTTTCTCATTCTGCCGGTAGATAGCTAGCTCGGCGTGCTAGCGCCGACAACAACCTGGAGGGCTCGGTCAGGCTATGTCCTCCGGGATGTTATGAGCCGCCTGGAAGGCTCTCGTAACGGCTGTGTTGTATCGTGGTCCTGTATTGATTAGTTCAGTGTAGCTGTACGCACTTGTATAAATATACACAGACAGGAGAGCCGCTGCATAATCGCGCGCCGCCATCTTTGTTGACATGAGTGAACGTCATAACACACAGGTAAGAACTAGTAGCAGCTTACTCTCGTGCGGGACGATCGTGATTTTGTACAAAAAATACAGTCAAACAAACCCCTACAGTATTAAAATCGCTACATATAATTGTTTAGAAGGTTATAGTGTGCGTTCCTTATTCAGCTCTTTTCATGTTTGATTATGAAATATTTGATATCCCAATTTTGCATATCGTCCAGACAACAATTTGGATATTATCGTCTAAACCAGTGGTTCCCAACCTTTTTTCCTTGGCGCCCCCCCTACTCATGTCTAAGAAAAGCTGAGCCCCCCCCTAAACCAAAGTTGAGGTAACTCTCGAGATGAAGCCTTACTTTCATTTTTGATACAGAGCAGTTATCAGCACTGTTACGTTTCTCCGCCATGTTTCATACATAAAATAGTGATGCCGTGGCGGCAGGAAAAACGAGGATACAACAAAATATATAGTTTTCATACAGACTTTTGTATACATTATATATGCTAGTGTATTACCATAATTTGTTTAACGTGCAAATATTTCTTTTTTTACCTCAACCTCAAACCAGATAAAGACTCGCGCCCCCCCTGAGATCTTTGCCGCCCCCCCTGGGGGTGCCCGGACCCCAGGTTGGGAACCACTGGTCTAAACGATATATCGCCCACCTCTACCTGACGTGCACCTCTCGAAAAATGTAACTACACGTCGCAGCTACCCACGTCGCTCGGCCGTGGCTTGGTAGCATTGCATTTCCCCCGACTCATTTCCTGGTTCTCCTTCTCCATAAACAACATGAAATCAAGGAGAGAGTTAACTTTTCCTGCTAAAGATTTCCCACCTTGGTCAGAAAACACAGGGGAGACACTTTGTTTCTCTCACTATGACTCTAAAGTCGGTACTCACTCCGAAGCTAATCGCCGTCACTCTCTCACTTCTCCCTCGCTCTATCACCCTCTCCCCACAACACACACACACGCCGGCTCGACGCACACACCAGCGCACAAGTATAAACATCAGGCCACTTACGTAGGCTACGGCGAAAGCTCTGCGTGGCGCCTCAGCAGAACCATAAAACAGGCTTTACTGTAAATGCTTCCATAAAAATGCAGATTTTAAATTTCTGTGGTGTATTTTTCAACAGATATCCTTTACTTCTTCTTCTTAATTAATCGATTAGTTGTTTGGTCAATAAAATGTCAGAACAATGTGAAAAATGTCAGTGTTTTCCAAAGCCTAAGATGACGTCATCAAATGTCTTGTTTTGTCCACAACTCAAAGATGTTCAGTTTATGGTCGTAAAGGAGTGAAGAAACTAGAAAATATTCACATTTAAGAAGCTCCAATCTGATTTATTTGTTTTTTTCAATAAAAAAAAAAGAAAAATCCCTCAAACCGATTATCAAAATAGTTGCTGAAATGTAATAGTTGACAACTAATCGATTAATCTTTGCGGCTCCAATTAAAATAATTACTGCATGATGAATAGATGTTGAATGGATGCACAATGTTAAAGGGTGGCCATCTTATTGTGTTGCTACTGTGTGATTTGTATTGCTTTGTAATCTGCTCAACAATGATGTGTTATCATCTGCTGAAAAACAACAATTTCATGGTTCTATTTTAGATACATGTTGCAATCATGGGTTGAGGGGTGAAAGAAAATCCATCCAGAGATGATTTTGGCATTGGCTGAATACAGCTAAACCAACATGTCCATCTGGTGCTAGAAAGCAAACACTCAAAGCAGCTGAAGTGATACGAATTGACAGATTGATGTAACCACAGGCTAGTTCAGTGAGGAGGGATGAGACGGTGGGTAGCAACAGTTGATTTGCCTTTAAATCATAAGATTGTTATGTGTGATGAAGTATTTAAACATGCCAAAGATGAAATAATACCTAGGAGTGCCTGCACTACATGTAATATTGTGAGATAAAGAAAACATGTTTGAAGAAATCAAATTAAAGTAAGGGTATTACCTGAAACAACAGTACACAGATCTATTGTAGATAATTATATTTTGTGATCGTATACAAATGCCTTGAGAAAGCGTGGGGGGGCTGCTAGCGAGAACATCTTGTAACTGAAAGGTTGCATCTTGAGTGCAAAACACAATTTCCACCCTTGTCAAGTGTCATATCCTTGTGTTTCTACACAGCAGCAGGGCAACACTGTTAACATGTGTGGCATAATCCGCTGTGGTCTGAGTGTTTGTCATCTCAGGTCTGACTTTAATGAATGTTGGGCTTTTCACGCTGGTTTTCATCATCTTTCTTTTGGACAGTGTCAAATGCTTCGCTCTGAGTCATCTCACACACACACGTACGCACACGCACGCACACGCACACACACACACACACACGACATCTGAGGGGTTGAAAAGAGAAAGATAAAAAAAAAAAAAAGATGGGAGACAGAGGAGGAAGAATAAATGCTGGGAGAACATGTTGCCCAGGAGCACGTGTTGCTGTGCAGAGCACGCATCCATCCTGCTTTTTAACCCCCTGGCAAACATGCTTCAACAATGCCATCTACTGACTATTTACGAGATTACATCCTGTTTCCTCGTCGTCACAAACCTCCCTCATTCAAGAACAAGACATACCAACCACTTACTCAAAAAATATGCAGCCACAGGTAATATGTTGTAAAATGTGATGCGGTGAAAGCGAACTGGGTGGGTCTGACTACACTGCAAGGAAATTCAAAGAAATGAAATGATACCATAGAACTTCACATTCCTACTATATAAGCACAGCCTGACATTTACCAATATACATGATGTGAAAAAAAACAACTACCTCATTTGCTGTTTAACTGCCTACACAACAACTTGGCTAGGTTTTTAAAGGAAGGAGGAGGTGTGAGAACAGGGACATCAGGAGTGACCAAATGGGCACATCACATCTTATCACACATTTCAGCTCAAACTGTGTAACGGACTAAATTCTCACATTAAGATATCATTATTTAGAGTTTAATAGAGGATGTCAATTTCTTTTTACAAAAATGCATGAATCAAATCTTAGATAAATTGATTTAGCTGTTTGTTTCATTTCTTGTGTGAAATTTTGATCAGGTGGAAAATATGGCAGAGTGAAAAGCAGTGTCGACCCATTGTTTAAAAATATGTTACTTAGATGACACGTTTGTGGGAGTCAAGGAAATGTCCCTCCTGGGTTTAAATACACTGAAGAAGAAGAAGAACAAGGACCAAGTTGGTATGACGCATGAAGAGTAACCTATTTTCCACACTTGAAAATTGATTTGATTAATTTGAAAATTGCCTTCAGGTTTAATAAACTTCTAGATTGAGTAGAATAAAATGGGGGTGAGGGGAATTAAGGTGACTTCAACTGATTCAGAGATATTCAAAATCCAAATATGAATGTAACACTAAAGCATGCATATCAACTAGAGTACAAAACAAACTTTTAATAAGATTCTTTTTAATTATCTGATAATGTTTACTCGTTCTTTCTAGTTTTGTCATTTAAATTTCTCCACATTTCTAATACTGGTATGAATTAAAACTTTACCCTCTAATGACGTTGTCCATCACTGGTTTTTCATTGGAGACAGCAGATAAAAGCTACAGCTTTTAATATACAGGACTGAAAGCAAATCAACTGATGTTATAAACATTCACCCGCAACCCCCAAACAGGCCTATTCTTCTCACCTAACTGGGAAGCTTCTGAAATTCAATAGCTTAAAGCAGCTGCTTGTTATTATCTATGTGTGTGAATGTGCGTGAAATGCTAGGCACTGAATGCCTGTGCATACTAATAGCATTTGCAGTACGAATGACACCTCTGAGGGGAAGAGAATAGTCGGGGGAAGAAAACAAACAGGAGGTGCTAATGAAAGAAAGGAGAGGTGAACAGACGAGGTGTTAATGTAACTTGTCGTCTCTTCTTTGTCGTCACTCAAGGTGTAACGTGTTAAGGCCTAAATGTAGTCTCAGAACAACGTAGGACGGCAGGTTAGAAAGCCAGGTAGTTTACACTTTTTTTAAACAGCACTTTTGTGCATGGGCTGAAAAGCTGGATGTCATCGCGGCATAAAGACAACGTGGAGCTGAAGTAGCAGTTGGCACATGAAATTAACAAACAAGGTACAGAAAATAAAATTTTGAGGAACACATAGATTGCCACATTTCCTGGTGTGTTTAATATCAGCTGTGCAAAATTAATTAAAACTGTGGAGTAAAGGTGTAGAGATGTAGGGATATTCAGCAACTAAACTTAGCACAAAAAGTAAGGAAATTTGTGTTTGGTAGATTATTTCTCTGTGGTAACAATGCTTTTTGGTAATAAATCTTATACCGTTGGAAAGCCTGTTAAGTTCCCTTTCAAATGGTGCCCCATTTGTAAGGAACATGCATTTGTGGGATGAGCAGCAGCGCTGAGTAGATGGGTTACACCCATGAAAAATTTGCCAAATTTTCTCTGCCATTACCAAACAGGTTATTTTGCTGTTGCTATTGACACTTGTTTTGAGCTTCTGGTACCCCCAGGTGCCGAGAGATATAGAGATGAGATTCTGCAACCAGTGGCAATCCCATATCTCCACAGTCTGGGACCAAACTCTATCCTCTAAGATGACAACGCTCGCCCCCCACAGGACGGGGTTTATCAGAGACCACCTCCAGAATGTGGGAGTGGAGAGGATGGACTGGCCTGCCAGCAGTCCTGACCTCAGCCCCATTGAACACTTGTGGGATCAGTTTGGGCGTACTGTTCGTGCCAGAGTGACCAACACAACCACGTTGGCTGACTTGCGACAAATGCTAGTTGAAGAATGGGATGCTATCCCACATCAGCGTGTGACCAGGCTGGTGACCAGCATGAGGAGGAGTTGCCAGGGTGTTGTGGCTGTGTATGGTTCTTCTACACGCTACTGAGGCTCCTGTTTGTCAAATGAATAAATTGTTTAATTGCCAATACGTCTTGTTTCTTCAAACTTCAATCATCCAATCCACAAAACACCAAACAATTCAATGGCAGAATAACCTATTTGGCATTGGCAGAGAAGATTTGGCAAATTTTTCATGGGCGCAACCCACATACTCAGCGCTGCTGCTCATCCCACAAATGCATGTTCCTTACAAATGGGGCATCATTTGAAAGGGAACTAAACAGGCTGTCCAACGGTATAAGATTTATTGCCAAAAAGCATTGTTACCACAAGGAAATAATCTACCAAACACAAATTTCCTTACAAAGTGCTAAGTTTATTAGCGTTATTCAGTCCTTGCCAGTGTTGCCAGAACTTGATCCTGATTTCAGTGGCACTTTTTTTTCTCTGAGACCACAACACTCCTCCATCAACATCATTGTAAATGCAGAGATGAGTGGTGCGGATTAGTAATAAACACAGACAGTGCGGCAAGTAAGAATGAGAGGACTGTAGAGAAAAGAGTTTGAGGCTCTCCTCAAAAAAAAAACTGCACACTTGGCCAATCTTTGTGGAACATCAAAAAAGCAGCTTTTAACTGCTTTCAGTCTTTCCAAACACCTAGAAGAGCAATGGTACACATTGGCACTCTTTGTGTAGACTTCAATGAGCTACAGGTAGGCGTTACTACACTACAGGAAAAAACATGAAGGAATTAACACTATCAGATGCTACAAAAGGAAAATGAATGTTGTACCAAACAGAAATGTAAATACCACAGTATAAAAGAAGCTTAAAAATATAATATGCAAGATGCTAAAAGAATATAGTATTGACTGAACTGTGGATAAACCTTGCAAGCAGATATCTCCTACAACAGACACAAACAATTCTCTGATGTAAATGAACACAGACCCTGTTTAATGGACAGGTATGCACAGACACAGATATACAGTATACAGTATATACACACACAACTAGTCCCAGCGGTGGCGGTTGGCGCTGAGACTGGAGTAAATGGCTAATGTGAGTGTTTGTGACAGGCAGCCTGAGGCAGTGTGGGGGAACAGCTCAGCTCTCTGACAGGTGCTGCCTCCACACCTCCCTCAACCCAACACTAACTAACACATAGCCCGCTTGCTGGGGAGCCAGGAGTGCACGTAAGGAAATAGACTGGGGGGTGCTCGCTATATGTGTTTCTGTATTGTGATAGCGTCACAGCAGTGTGTGTGTGTGTGTGTGTGTGTGTGTGTGTGTGTGTGTGTGTGTGTGTGTGTGTGTGTGTGTGTGTGTCCTCCTGTGGGAAATAAGGCAGCCTCCAAACTACTCAAAGTGGAGCGTTTTACTGTGAAATGGGGAGAGAGAGAGAGGGGTGGACAGACTTTTTCTTCAAGGGATCCAGCTGTGTTGTTGCCGGTGGATGCAAGGTTGATGGAAATGCAAAGAGGAGCCCACCTGCTAGGCAGAGATATTTGAAGGCGACAGATCTCTCAGATTCCCAGGTACTTTCAATCTACTCAAAAGCTGAAGCAATCCAATAAACATATAGTACAGCTTTCATTTTGATCTTGGGGATGAATTTTGCTGGATTGCGGCGCTTGAGGTGAGTTTGTTAAGTATGTGTTTTATTTCATTTTAGACATTGGAGAAATCAAGCTAGGAACAATGAATGTGTTAAGACAGTTGAGCCAAAAAAAAAGTGAGAGTCAGAGGTGAGACCGAACCCAGACAGGTGAGAAAGAGGAAAAGGTAGGAAGGGAGAGGCAATGATGGCACATAAACACTCAAAGTTACATGCTGTCTAGGCTGTCTATCAACAAAATCAAAAATCAAAAAACTCCCCTTCTTTTCAATTAAACATACAGATAAAATTATGCTTTGCACCTATTATACACCCAGCTAAACTCCAAGCATCCTTTCAAACACAAGAAACCTTCGATCAAAGCGTTGACAAAAAGACGCTCAAACCTGTCAAACACACCCTTCCGAAATAAACCTTTAAGGTGTACTTCTGTGCACTCAAACATACATCTGCTCACAGAGACACTGACAGGCTGTATTGACTTGTCAATTCAGAAAAAGTAGAAAACAAAGCTGTTAGGTAAGTGTTCAGTTTCACATTGCTATGCAACATCATTAAATTTGGAGCCCATATCAGTGTAAGCTAAGCCAGCGGCTTCATTCAGTGTTCATTACAGCTGGCTGGCACACCGAAAAGACACTGCAGGACAAATCAATTGGAGAGGAAAGAGAGACAGACTGGGCTGTAGGAAATCCACAGGGTTTAATATTAGCAAAGCAAGTAAAAAAAAAAACAGGGAGGGAATAGAAAAATGTATGATCGGCAATAGATCACTGTTTATCAGTAACATTAAAAACCGAGTTGACAAACACAATTAGCAATAACCTTTCTTGCGCTCTCACGCACTGCTTTGCAGTGACAAAGCAGAGCTATCACAGAAAGCACATGCAAACAACAATCAATGCAATCGCTTTATCTAAATGCATACACAAAACGCATGATAACTTTCTTGTTTACATGGCGTTTTAGAAAGCAGGCTGCTGCTGGAAGGCAGGGGTTAATCAGATTACAGAAGTGCATGTGAACCCTGTGACTGTGATGGGAATACGTGTTAGCATTCATAGTAGAAGACAACATTGTTCATATTCTTGTTTCCCTTCTATATTGAATACTGTTATTATTAATATAGCCTGTTAAAATGGATGATCATACTTGTACCCCAACAAGCAAGAAGGACCATCAGGGATTTCCCTGCTCTGATAAAGTACAGATACTGTACATCTCTGCCATCACATGTTGCTCCCACACCACATACATTATCTATTCAGTGCAGAGATTCAAGGGTAGTCGTAAACAAAAGTACTGTAACAGCTGTGAAAACTCAGCATCTTAAGATGCTGAATTAATATATCTTAATTTTAGAGAAAATGGACAAAGGAAACACATTAGTGATAGAAAAATACTGCATTTATTGAAAAGCGCAACAATGTGACACTGAACAAGAGGCCTCTCGACTTCAGGGTTACTAACAATTAAAAACTAAAATATTTGATAGCCTGCTTTTACAAAATGGGTTTGGTTTGGCCTCTGCAATATAGAAATCAGGGTTGTAGATGTACATCCTAATAATATAATAATTCACCAGTGCCTCAGTGCAGACGTGCCATTCAAAGTCTAAACAGTAGAGGGTGCTGTTGACTTATACAAAGAGTTTCTAGAGAAAAGGAAAACTACTACTGCTAAATAATACAAAAATGTACATGGTAAAATGTTTTTAGAACATTGCTTCTGGGCCTTGACAGATACAATTCAGTATTTAAATACATATATAATGGAAAATCTGAAAATTAAAATTTGCTTACCTATTTCACCCCTTCATTTTAGTAAGTTTAAGAACTCAACCAGCCCAAGTTAACAAACCACTGACATAAGCTGATAAGAAAGTAGGGGAAATTATAGATCAATTGAGAGGGATGGGAAATTATATTGCAAGCCATTATCTTATTGTTTCATTATTAAAATGTGTGGTATAGTTACAAAAGAAATGAATTACTCCAAATATAGGCCGTTTAAAACATGGCAACCGTATTGTCAATTTCGGCAACCAAAAGCTGATGCCTGGTTGCCAAGCCGGCAACCACTTTAAAAAGTTAGCGTTGAGCCATGCTAACTTAACGTTACTTCCTCATAACACGGCCAAAGTTCACTATCGCTGCCACCATGTTATATTCTGGTCTTTAACACTCATGAAGACTCCAGAATATCAGTTAAGTCACCAATTAGGCAATAGTTTATTTAACATTCTTCTGGCAAACATACAAGTGGGCTCACACACATGGCTACTCTGATACCTCTAGGTGCAACCTAAAACGGTCCGTGCTGCAATACATATACCACAAACAATTCCTATTGTTACACAACTGATTGAACCGCGCTTATAGTTCGATGAAGTTGTAGGGAAAAAAAGTACTGGGAACCAAGCAATCAGCCCTTTCAGAACAGGCACACGCTCCAAACGGGCACTGCACTAGTTTCCTTAAATTGTGATGCCAAGTTTTAGCCTAATAATGCATTATTATCTTACCAAGAGAGGTCAAGTGAAACCCAGTACATTAAGTTGTAGATTAAATGTTCACATTTTTGTTAAAAAAAATTATCAAATGAGCAGGGGATGGGTGCCTTTGTCACCTGAGGCTTACAAGACAAGGGAAAGGACAAAAGTCAATAATTGTTGTTTTCATAAATTTAAATGAATACATGTGAAAGGAACATCTTGGTGAAGATGTTTTGACAAAGTGTAAATTAATCAATAGTCTTGAGGGATATTCAGTACAATAAAGTAAAACTATCAGTCCCACTAGTGGAAAGCCCAGACCTAGACCTGAAGGCATTACTCACCAGTATCTTGGCCTTTTGTTGCTCTTCATGGGCCTTTCCTTTCTCGATGAGGAGGGCCGGGGTCAGCTCATCCAGGCCTGAGGTTGCTCCTGTCTCTCTCTCCTTCTGGGCCAATCTGGCCAACTGCTCCTGCACCAGGGCCTGTTGATGCTCAAAGCTAGAGTAAGGGAAGATAAGAACTGTTTTAACCTTTATACTGTATATTCAGGGAATGCATGCTAAACATTCAGGTTCTTGTTCACAAAGAAAGCTAACCAGTGAGGTCAGAGATATATTGGTTTCTGTTGATCATCACAAATACCAATATTTTGGGGATGAAGCATTTCAAAAGCCAATAAGACAAAAACAAACAAAGGCAGAGTGGAAAATGCCTAAAACAACATTTAGACTGAAGTGTGATTTATGCTTCTGCATTAAATCTACGCTGGACCCTACGCCGTAGCCTGACGTGCACCTCTCGAAAAATGTAACTACACATGGCTTGGTAGCGTTACATTTCCTCCTATTCATTTCCTGGTTCTCCTTCTCCATAAACAACATGAAATCAAGGAGAGGGTTAACTTTTACTGCTACAGATTTACCACCGTGGTTAGAAAGCACAGAGGAGACACTTTGTTTCTCTCACTATGACTCTAGAGTCACTACTTGCTCTGAAGCTAATCACCGTCACTCTCTTACTCGCTCTACCACACATTCCCCACGCGCGCACACATATGCCGACCCCGCTATGCTCTTGAAGAGATGGAAGCACACACCAACGCAGAAGTATAAACTTCAGGCCACTTACGTAGGCTACAGCGAAAGCTCTGCGTGGAGCCTCCGCAGGACCATAAATCACGCTTAAGACATTAGGTTTCAACCTGGACCCTAGTGTGTAAGTGACTGATAGGAAAATGGTCCAGTATTAAGCGTGAATGCTATAACCAGCAGCCACACACAGGCTGCAATGTAAACCTATGCTATGGGGCAAATGTGCTTTGTCAATTTGGTCCACTAAAGTGTTTTTCAATTTAAAAAAAGGAATACTTTTAGCGTGTATAGAGCAAACATATTTTCACATGTAAATCCGTAAACTATGTGTTTATTTCAACCACAACTAGAGTTGATAGTTGGGGGAAAAAAAAACGGCTTTTCATAGTTTTATTTTGTTTCTGTCGACTTGGAATGAAGTGTATTTTACGATCCTAAAATTACTATTTATTTACATGGAGTCTGGTTGCTTTAGCGAACGCAATTTTTACGGATGTTTTAATGTTTAAAGAAAGGATCTTACTCTTTAACAGAAAGGTCGACCTCCTTAGAAATCCTTTCCATAATGTTGCAGACCCTTAGAATGTTGATCTGAGCCGGTCAGTGGCAAAACAAGCACTTTTGTGAAGGTAAATACAAGCTGCACAATTGACCTTAACATCTTGCTGGACCAATGTCAAAGATTGTTGTTCCCATCAGTCACTTAGACACAAAAACATAGTAAAATAGGATCCAGGTTAAAAAAAAAACAGTAGTTACCCTTTAATATATAATTCCAACCTAGGGCTGGACAGTAGGCCTATGTCGTTTTTTGTAATCATTGCGATATCAACTTGCGTAATAAGCACATCACGAAAGACTCTCAGAGGTTGTTTGTGTTAGTTGAAAGAGAATATCAGTAGAGAACTGCACTTTAAATGTAATGGTTATTCAGTTTTAGTGCTGCCTTTTATTTTCACTTTAATGTTCAATTTGTTCAATGAAATAATGTTGGAAACGAGTTTATTTATCGCAAGTAATATCATCGCAATATTCAACGTT
Source organism: Perca flavescens (assembly GCF_004354835.1). Classification (NCBI taxonomy): domain Eukaryota; kingdom Metazoa; phylum Chordata; class Actinopteri; order Perciformes; family Percidae; genus Perca; species Perca flavescens. Next base: position 30,209,340 of record NC_041334.1, on the reverse strand, counting down.
ATTATCACATATTTTTCTCAGATCGTGCAGCCCTATTTCAACCTCTCATATAATGCAATCCAATCTAGCAACACCATGAAATAAAGTCTTAGAAATGACCATAGACATACTGTCACATAATCTCAACAACATCTATATCAATAATATCAGTTTCAAAATGTATTGCGGGGCTATTGTATTTGGTTTCCTGAAACACTAGTACCTCACACAACTAATATTCTATATATATATATATATATATATATATATATATATATATATATATATATATATATATATATATATATATATATATACACACATCAATAAGAACTGATTACATTACAGAGGTGTGGCACAAAAACACTGATCAAAATATAATATATACTGTATATTATGTCTAACAAATTTCCAGGAAACAGCATTATAGTGACAGTGGGTAAGAATTGTTGGACTTGCTGACATGTAAATACTGTATATAGAGGATCAGGATAGCATATGAGAATTCCAGCAACATAGCAACATGCCTGCTATACAGTGAGAGTAAATCAGCACGGGCAGTGTTGACAGGTCACTTGGCATGTGTATGTTCTCCATAAACATTGCACATTAGCATCAAGTGTCTGCTACTTTAAACATCTGTCACCTCCACTGGCCATTAGCTGCCTGTGTGGTGTCAACACAGAGGGCTCAACTTAAACATATGACAATATACGTTAGGCTCAAACATTCTGCAACAGTTGTGATAATCAATTGGCATCTCAGGGAGGCATACAATTTTAAGTTAGCCATATTTAGTTACTTACAGAGTTATAGCAGGTCCTTCACCAGATGTGGCTGGATAACAATAAAAACAGACAGTGACCTTAACATTAGCACCTACCTTTTGCGGATTTCTTCCTGTATTTCTGTAGTGGTAGGTCCTGTTGGTTTTGGAGCTAAAAATCAAATGAAAATCAATACCATTGGCAATTACTAAATGGATCAGTTGGCAGATACAGTATAAGCCCCCACCCCCCACAAACCAGTTTCTAATGCAGTTATTACAGTAACATTTATTTGAACAACACATTGGGAAAGCTCAGCTCTAATAAATGTGAGTGAATAACTGACACTATATTATGTCCTTCCTATAATGAACAATCTGAATAAGTCACACAGCACTAAAATTGACCTTTATTCTGATGCGGTTTTCATCAGTCACTGTACCAATGAGAGCTATAAGAAGGGAAAGGTCTTTGACTGGGACTTACTTGTTGGTTGGTGGTGATCATCTGGCGGAGACGATGGTGGCTTGGCGCTGTCAGACCCATGAGATTCCTTTATCCGCCGAAGCACATCCTCTGAGAGCTGGACAGGAATGTTATAAATAACAAATGTGCACGTGTGTGTGTGTGTGTGTGTATATATACACAGATGTGTGTCTTGGAAAGCAGCAGATTAAAGGTTCACAGGTTAGAGTCCATCCTGACCTAGACCCAGCCTGCTGAAATGCCCTTGACAAGATCACTTGCTATACCAGCTCGAGATGTGCTTCTGTACAGCTGTGCCTGACCTTTCCCACCCTAATGAATAGTAAAACAAAGAGTAGCTATATCTGTCTACATGGCATGAAAACGTTATCAATTTACTCTCCTACTGTAAGGTTACAATTTGGTTCACAGAAAAGTGTCTGTTTTGTAACGTTTGCCGTCACTAAATCTTTACTTGTAACGTTGAAAGTACAGTAACGTAACTGTTTATTCAGCTAACGCTAACTCCTGGCTCTGAATGTGATGACAAAGCAAATCTAGTGTTAGCAACACTGTAATCTAGCTGGGTGTTAGTTGGCTTTTACTGGACGATGTAGACATTACCGTGGTAAAGTTGGTTTTATATTGTATGTTGGATATTCAACACATTCGAAAAATCTATTATGCAGCTTGATCTTTTGACCTATTTATGTCAAACCACTTTTGGTGAACTCAGCTAACTCCCCTACACATTGCACAAAGCTTCTTTTCCCAAAAAAAACATCCTTTGATTTTATAAATATTTTTTGATTGTAAAAAAAAAAAATGCTATAAATCTATTATGTGTGTGTGTGTGTGTGTGTGTCAGTCGTGTGGGGATCTGAGCTGCAGTCCCGCCTGCTGCAGATAGCCGACAGTATTGAAACAGCAGAAGCTTTCAGCGACAGTTTAAAAAAACTAAATTACAGCTTATATTGTTGTTAAAATGTATACTGGTTGGAAGGACAGTCTGAAATCTCTTTCGCTGTAAGTTTTCTTGGTAAATGTGAGATGTTCGAGTCACACACGAAGAAACAAGGAAATTAATTTGGCTATGTACGTGTTACGTCAACCTGTTCTCACTTCCACTTGGTCAGTGGCTCTCGGAGTCACATACTGATACAAAGTCTGGCACGTGGGACTGCTGGGATTGGTTGAAGTCGCGGGAAACTCCGTTTATTGGACAAGAGTAAAAAATATTTTTTTAAATTAAAGGATTTTTTCTTTTGAAAAAAGAAGCTTTGTGCAATGTGTAGGGGAGTTAGCAGAGTTCACCAAAAGTGGTTTGACATGAATAGGTCAAAAGGGCAAGCTGCATAATAGATTTATAGCATTTGTTTTACATAAAAAAAATATTCTTAAAATTAGAGGATTTTTTTTTAAATAAACTTTGTGCGATGTGTAGGGGAGTTAGCGGAGTTCACCAAAAGTGGTTTGACATGAATAGGTCAAAAGGGCAAGCTGCATAAATAGATTTTTCTAATGTGGCGAATATCCAACGTCCAATATAAAACCAACGTTACCACGGTGTGGACATTTTGCCAGCAAGTTAACGTTGTAACGTACTGCGTTATGGCTGCGTAAATGTCCTCTACAATGACATTTTACGACTAGCAAACGTCGCCGTAATATATCACGTAAGGGTAACGTTAACTTAGTTTACGAACCTAAAACAGCGAGTAACGGTAACGGTAGAGAGGGTATGACCGGGTTCATTTGAGGACATGGCACCTCAGCCTTTCAGTGCACCTTGAAAAAGCCCATAGATATAAACAGGAGTGTTTATATCTATGGAAAAAGCCTAGCTACTAGCTAACCGTTATTAGCTTTAGTTAGTCGTTATGCCAAATAACACAAGTCAAACCTAGCCTCTAAATTTTAACAAGAACAGGAAACATGATGTTAACGTTAGTCCTACCTTTACTCCTTCAATTACTGTGACCTTCTCGTTCTCGTCCAGTCCGAATGACACTTTCTTAGACGTGCTGCCATTACCTCCCATTCTGACCAGCTGTCGGTTGGCACCGAATTAGAAAAAATAATAAAAACTGTGTAGAGACATAAATGAGAGAGCGGCAGGAGTCGCCGCCACAGCGCCCGGAGGTAAAACGCTCCAATAAAAGGTCAAACTGGCGCTACAGTATCCTCTGAGCTCATTGGTTGAATAAAAATGAAATACGGACTCACTGGTTGCGTATCTAAAGTAAAGGTTGATGGGAATTGTAGTTAAAACAGCGGCCTGCCTAATGTGAAGCGTTTAAAGACAAACACAACAAACTGTCGTGTCGTAATCACAGGAGAAACTAAATGAAATGGGGAAAAAAAGCCCTTTCCCAGAGTGTAGTTACCAAAAGAAACCACAAAGTGGAGTACTATCCTGAATTTGAATGCACTGCCATACCTAAACCAGCCAGGGTGTGGTGTATTGTCCCATCCCCAAAACAAACAAATTAAAGTCCAGGGTTTATTCTGTGGGTCACGGAATGCTCAATACATTGCATTAATATGGGCTCAATATTATACAATCAATGCACTTAAATAAAAAGGCAATTTACAGATCATTTGCAAAATGTTTTAACATCAAAAATATTGTCTATCAAGAGAGAGGACTTCCATAATGATGCACCTTGTCAACTAATGTCATGAATCAGCAAACGATTTCACAATCACTATTCTTAATGCCAAGTCATACAGAAGTTATCAGTGGCAATCAAATTTAAATATATATTTCTAGTCAGGAGGAAAATTCTGTAATTTCTTGGAAATTCACAACTGCCTTATTGCGTTGTTGCTTTAAAATGATGAAAAAATAAATGTATTTTCTGCATTGAGGTCACCACTATCTATGATTACTGCTAGCTTAAATACTGTAATCCATTCATACCAAACATAAAGCATTTTCATGGGGAAACTCACATGCATCATATTTCCTAGGCAGGAATAAGCAAATGTGATGCATGATGGTTTAAAAAGAATAAAGTATGATATTTTGGTAATACTAAGAGGTATGACAAGAACTGATTTCATGGTCTGAACCAAGGAGCAAACAGCTCAAGACTAAAAATAGGTCAAATTGGAAAATTTGTTCTTAAAATCACCCATCTTTGACATACCAATTGCCTGAGCCTCTTAATATCTAGTTTATATCTATAGATTAAATTATATCAATACCATCATTTGATACCATAAAACTGAGCAATATTGTTTATGGTCTAATTTGAGCACTTGTAATAACATTTGTGGAAAATATGAACACAGGAAAAAAAAAAAAAAGATAGGCAGAAAAAGCAAACCTTTGCAACAACAAGCCTTTTGCGCCAAGCAGATCTGAACTAGATATGCTGATATGGAATGAGGGCATATCTATTTGGACTCCACAAAAAAGGTTTCTGCACATTTGTTCCCCCACACGTAATAACACATCCTTAATGACTATGAAGCCTACAAATGTGCTTTCAGTAGCGGGAATGATTAATCTGGTATAAGAAATTAAAGCAAAAGCCCCAAATCAACAAAAGAGAGTGAGCTAATAGCTGGGACACAATTTGTGATTTGCCCTCGCGTTACATATGGTTTGTGATCTTTAGCATAACTGTAATGCCTGTATTTAGGAGTTACCGATTTCCTTATCATTTTTCAGTGACACACATCACACCAACACGTTTCACATGTTCACAGGAGGGACAGTGCCTATTTCAGAAGACAAAGTATGCCTATCAAAATGAGTTAGCACTGGTCCTTGCCCTAGAGGCATGGTGATTCAGTAAAAAAATGATTAGCCAGTTGGGTCGTAAATCTAATCCAAGGCAACAGATAATAAAGTCAGTTGAGAGGCTGTTACTCAAAGCTTTAAGTGAGAGGAATGTACAGATGTTGAGTTTCCATCAAAAGAATGTTAGATCTTTAAAGACTTGGTTAGTTAAAATGGGGTTAAAACTTCATTATTGAGGATTGAGCAGTGGACGAATGATGCTGGAATGACAGAAAACGAACCTGTTGAACAGAATCAATAGTAAAGAGTCTGTCGGGGCCACAATCACAGACAGTACTCCTAGTGTGGGGCTACAGCAGCAGTGCACTCTGGCAACAGTGTTACAAAAGCAGTTGCTAAATTCACAGTCCTCCAGATAATTGGCTAGCAAAGGCCTCTCCTTAAGTGTCCACTTGTTAACTTATCCTGGCGTCAAAGCACAACCACGAATACCCGTTCATGGTGTCCAACTACTTTGTTCTGCATTTTTTTTGGCCAACTCCTCTGACCTGCATTACACACTACACACGCACAACATTTAAGTCCAGCTGTATAACCACCTCTCTTCTTCCATTCATTCACGCATTGATAGGTCTCCAGCGGTCAGCTTCAGTGCTGTTAATGCTGCTGGACCCATAGGGTCCGGAGGCAACATCATCCAGGTATGCTCCAACCATACGAGAGCTGCCGGGACCAGAGCCATCGATCTGGGTGGAGGAGTAAAACAGGCCTTGGTCAGTCAGCTCCTTACGGCCAAGGGTCGTAGCGATGGTGGGGGGAAGGTGGACGTCACTTTCATCCGGCTCATCCACCTGTGACTTGTAGGAGAACAGGATCTTGGGCTCTGAACTGTGGAAACGAAGGAAGAAGGGAAATAAAGGAAGACACTTGGTCAACTGTCTTAAGCACAACTATAAAGTATTCTGTATTTTTTGAGGTTGTATGATTCGTTTGTATTTCTTTGTACGAACCCAAAGAAGCCCTTGAGGAACGTGACATAAATGAGGGGAGCAAAGGTGGAGAAGTACAAGAAGGTGGTGACATCCACACAGCTGGTTCAGAAAAGACAAAAGAAAGGCAGGTTTCACACTGTGTGAACAATCCCATTAAATAAAGTTACAGGATTATTATAAGCTTCAGATAGAGCAAGCACAACAAAGTTGTTATGTCCTCATGCTCTCGCCTAAACTCCACTGAACTTCATTGGACCCACCAAAACAGTGAGTCATCCCCTAGTTGAAACTCAGCCAAACAAAAACAGCCACCCAGCTCCATATTCGGGACATTTTTCTAAAAAAAGGCTGTGCTGCATAAACCCAACACTTTATAGTCATAGTTGCTCTGAAGCAAAACATCTATTTAACTTATCCTTTTCTTCCTAAAATACTCACACAGGTCCATTTATTAAGTATAATACTCAAAAGGAGAATACTGACCAGAGTCCCTCAATGATTCCAGCACATAGCAGAGCACTGCCCAGGCCCTGGACGAGGTTCAGTAAAGACAGGATAGCAGCATATACATAGAAACTCCTCTTAGCTGGACAAAAGAAGCAAAACAAAGATTAATGGGAAACAGAGGACAAATGCTTTCGATTATATGGCATCACTCAGTGGTAAAAAGCACATTTCTAGCAGTGCTGCACAACCTCGTGGATTTACATGGATTACATGAGATGTAATGCTAATCTTTTTACCCCTTTAAACCTAATTTATGATCTCTGCTGAAATGAAATCCGTAACTTACATGGAAGAGATATTCTTTCCCTCACTGGAGTTTTAGGCAAGATTACAATCAAAGAGTACACCTATAAAAAAAAAAAGTATGTCAAGTATGAGTTTTATGTTATTCCTCATGCTGCTTCTGTTGCATGGTTACAGGTTACAGACCAGAAAGAAGAAGCAGGAGCTGGCCAACCAGAAGTGCCGTCCTCCGTGACCGTAGATGTTAAAGTCCTCAGCGGACAGGTGACTGTCTGGATACAGGATCTCTAGCGTGCCCTAGAACAATATCTCCTTTATTTAAACTGAATTCAGAAAGACAACTCACCAAAATGTCCTGTTTTTTTTTAATCATTTAACCTCTTATCATCCATCATTACCTGTGTAATAGAATAGCCCAGAGCCAGCACTGCAGTGATAGCCAGCACTCGCTTTATACTGGACTTGCTCTCCAGGTGACCTGATAAATGAATAAAGAAAGAGAATCAGGGCTGAAAAGGATGGTTATTAAGTGATCACTTGAAACAGATGTGTCATGTGAAAAAGGACACACCAAACTGGTTCACATACACAGTAAATGAGAACTGAAAGCAGTAGAGCAAACTAACCGAAAGCCAGTCCCAAGATAACAACACTGAGCTCAATAGCCAGCAAGAAGAAGCGGGTGATTTCCCACAGCACCTGAAGAGACAACAAACATCATGAGTATGCAGTGTGACTAGAGTAGATTGGCTGCAATGTGACACGTGTTGACCCAGAACATTTGCAAAACATTACAGGTTAGGTCACACTCCAAAGCATTATATAATCACGTGTATGTTTTTCATCAACAGTGCCGACATGACAATGTGCTATGGGAACGGTAGGTTCATCACTCTGAACTCCATAGGGATCTGTCTGGTATGTGAGGAATGTCAGCCATTCCTTTCCTTTTGGAAATGAAAGTCAAACAAAGTTATGCTAAAGCTCATATCAGCCCCTCTGGGCATTCAATAAAAGGGGATATGACGACTGCTACTATGGTATGGGTGAAAAATAATCTGGAACATTTAGAAGGGAGTACATCAATTTAAAAAGTTTCCCCAGGCTGTATGTTCGACCACACGTGTATGTTTTCAGTAAAAGAAAAGTGCAGAATAAATCTGAAAAATTAAGAGTAAAAACAACAATCCTACATATGTACCGTTAACTCTATGTCCACCTTTTATAGCTACAAATAACCATGCACTGTGGGGCTTTGCTGAAGGTCAAAATCATATAAATCATATCAGTATCATATAATCATATAAATGTCCATTTGACTTTGAGATGAAAAATATCTTTCACAAATGAATTGCTTAAAACATTACAGAAAACGTTTCTAGTCGTTTGGATTTTGCATGAGCCTTTCATTTCCATGATCTATAACCCGTGTGTGTTCCAAAAACACTATTTATGTTTTCATGCGCTTCCTTACTTTGTCAATGATGGTGGCAGCGCTGGACGCACTGACAGTCATGGACACTACGGCCCGGGTGATTCCAACCGCCGCTACAACAAACACCTAGGAAATACAGTAAAAAAAAACATGTTAGACAATATTTAACAATCAGTCTTTTCAACTGAATAAATACATGTCCTGGAGGAAAAGTACAGCTGATAGCAGCACTGCACGGGTTAACACTAGTGACCCGTGCAGTGTTGCTATCAGCTATACACTAGCAGTGACAAACAACATGCAGAGTTCCTTTATAGTCTTGCCAGGCATTGTGGAACGGAGATATCCTCTTCTCTACAAGTCTTTGTTGTTATTTTACCATCACTGGAATGCATTTTGGAAACAAAGAGTAAAGCACCTTCCACAGAGAAGAAACCGATTATAAAGCACAGCAGTAAACAAGAAAGAAACCCCTCAGCAAGCCTTTCCACAAGGTTGTTTGTCTTTGTTGTCAGATGAAAGTGAAAGATACTAACAGGTGCATTGTCCCTTCAGACTTTTTGGGGTTCAACCAAACTGAAATACTTTTATTAATACAATTCACCGTTTTGCACGATGCCAAGCTCAAGATAACTACTTTGAATACTTTATATCGGTGTGTCTGTTGTCTTGTGTCCTACCAGCAAGTAAAAGGTGACGAAGATGGGGCTGGAGGTGAGTCGAATCTTTGCCCTGGCTGAGGGCAGCTTCCACATCAGGAATACAAAGAAGGCCACATTAGGCACGAGCAGTAAAATGTCCCAGAACCGTACCCTAAGACAGGGAGACGAATGTGAGGAGGATAAGACAGAATATTCTGGAAAATTCTTTCATCTGCAGTAGATATTTTGTGTGGTCTGTCGGAATGCCATGTATGTCACACATATTCAAAAGCAAGGTATGCTTTACTTTGTCTTTCATAGTTTCCAACTATTTCTTCTACAGTATGCTGCTGAATACCTGGAGTCTCCAATGTCCTCGTACAGAACTTGCAAACATGTGTGAGGCTTGGTGATGTTGGCTTCAGTATCAGGTTGCCAAGTTGGGAATGTTGATGTGTTCTCCAATGGTGTAGGTGAAATACTGCCATTGTATTGAGCAAACCTAATCACAGCAGTCACTGTGGCTAGCATGGTGTCGGGCGCTGCGGGGGAAAAAGCTCACATCAGCTGAGGCAGACCTTTTACTTGTCATTCTAACTAAGACTTTCCTCTTTTTGGAGGTTCAGGTTGTGAAGTGGGCTTTGTAATAGGAAGGTCTCTTTGGTTTAATACAAGGGCATATAATAAATAAATGTATGCTAGACCCAACTCGTAGCCTATGTCATATGAACATAGCAAAACACTTTATGAATGCAAACTTTTTGCTGCTTCAGCTAACGTTACAGAGGTTTAGGACTTGGTGTACTGTTGGATTGTTGTACCAGGCATGTAGCCGTCACAGCTTTCTCCACTTTAAGCTATGTTGTTTTGCTAGGTCAGCCATGTGTGGTGACATACATTTGAAGTTTCAAACGATACATAAAACTAATCTAGTTAGTCCTGTTAACATTAAAAGTAGCACACTTAACAGTTGGATAACTGACATGTTACAGTAGCTAGCCTACCGTTTCAATACTTGGCTAGAGTAACGTTAAAAATAAAATGACAAGAGGTCGTAAATCAAGACCGCTCTTGCTGTAGCTACTCATTGGTTAAAGATGAGAAAGGGCAGCTAGTTAATCATAACGTAGTTAGCCTAACTTATGATTCCATCATCTGATTTATCATTAATACTTTCGCTTAGCGTCAGGGGGATTTCAGACGCTAGCTAGCTAAATGCTGTGACTAAAGGTGCTAACAGCTGTCGGAGGATGGGCTGCTTCTAAATTACAGTTATATTCTCCGAGCTTCCGTAAGAGACGAATACAATAATGACGACTATGCTAAAAGTAAATATAGCTTGCTAATTAACACTGCTTAAAAAGCCGACTGGCTCAAGTTAGCATCAAAACAAACGTGTTAACGTTACTGGTGCAAGAGCACTGACGCTGACCCAACGTAACGAGAGCTTCAACTGGTCAAAAATTAAAAACATCTTACCGACTCAGTAGACTCCGATTCAAGGGTACAGCTGATGTAAAATATTTGACAAAGAATCTGTCTTCAGCACATGCTTTACTCGCTGTCATACACGCTGTAATCGATCAATAAACTGATCGCCGATACGGGACATGGCTGTGGATAGTTTCGTACGGTTTCGTTAACAAATTTTCCCAGTGAGGTCAGCTGACACTCACCAAACAAGCAGAATAAGTCTCGCGAGATGACATTGTGTTTTTTTCGAAGAGGCAGGCAGCTTTGTTTTTTCAGTTCTTTAGATTTATTTAAATTAAGAGGAGACACTACAGGTAAATAGGGTCAACATTTTAACTAATAGATATCAGGAAACTTCCCTACAGACCATCATTTTTTTCTTACAATTATTCTGAAATTGTATGTTTAAATGTGCAAATGAGAAATGACCCTATTAAATATGTGCTAATTTGTATATATTTCCAGAACAGAAATGTGAACATTGAATAAAGCCAGATTAAAAATGATTTCTTCATTTTGTTGACATATTAGAGTCAAAGGTTTTTACAGAGGGGATTTTTGGATATCTATTGTATCACTCCATAAATCAGAAAATACTGTCAACACTCAATAGCCCAATGTTCACCATGTTTTCAAAATAGCCAAAAATCTCAAAATTGACCAGTAACTAACTGGAAAACAATGTTTTTGCCTTTAATGTCTCACCTTAAGTTAAGTAAAATGGAAATTACGGGAGAGTGACATCTCCCAAAGATGTAATAATATGGATATATTATGTGGATTGGGATACTAGAAACGGAGCCATTGTCAATGTTACTAACACCTGTGCTTTTCCTACTATGACAAGTAAAAATGCCTGCTGTGAAGAAGGCCTATTGTGTGAGAAATTTAGTTTATCAGATGGACATAATCATAAAACACAATTTGTTTTTTAAATGTTAATGCCTTTTACATTGTTTATATCTTTAAACTTAAAGTGCATTACCCTAAAGCAAAAAAAGAATAATAATTACAAAACAATGTAATTTATTGACACAACATTTTAAGCACACAATGAGTAATTTGGTCACATTTATGGTTTTTATGCCTATGTAGACTTGAGAAGCAGTCATATAATATCACAACAAGCATCCAACGTGCTAGGCAAAAGTAGGTGAGTAGCCAATATATGATCACGAAATGCCATCAGAATTCCTGAACTCTTTGGAACAAGTTGCCTGAGGAATAAGGAAATCAGAGTGTCTTCTCTCAAGACACAACTAAGACGTGAAATTCTTTAAAATCGTACAAATCAAGAAATATTATTATTGTGCTCTTTCTACTATGCCGTACCTTTGCAAAGAATATATAGTTGATAGAAATATCCTTAGGATTATGAATAAATAGTGGCACGTCCTTTGGGGTGCCCTGACATCATCCTGTAGGCCAGGTGCACTGGTTCAGTCAGGTTAGCCTTAAATGTGTACACATGAGTCTTCCCGCTGATGGGGCTGATGTTGTAGAAGCTCAGCCTGTGGGTCTTGAAACTCAGTCTGATCTCTAGCCTGTGTGAGACTGTGGTCCTCTTCAGCGGCACACTGTGACTCTGCTCAAAGGCTGTCAGCAGGTTGTTGAACCACATCAGACACCAGGAGGTCCGGCTGCTTTCCAGAGCCGAGGGCAACCCGCTACGTTCTAGCCTCCCACTGTAGCACACGCCGATGATCCACGGAGAACCTTCGAGCTCCACCTCCCAGCTATGTTCACCTTCAGAGAAGCTCTGGGTGCTGAGGACCTGGAAGAAGTTGGTGAACCTTTGAGGAGAGGATGGGTAGGGCTGTTTAGCAGCGCTGAAAGTCACAGTCTTCAAGTCCTCTGAGAGGACGAGGTTTGGGTGGGCTGTTTCTGGATCAAAGGTCACCTCTGAAGGGTTAAGGGTGTTCCGAAGGGAGCGCTGAATCTCTCCAAATCTTTCCCTCAGCTCATCGTTCATGTCTTCCAGCTTGGGACAGGCTCGCGCAGAGTTGACTTTTGATTCAACATGGTCGTCCTCTTCTCCCACGGGCTTAGCCAGCAACTCCACAATGTGCGGTTGTAGAGTCTGAAGCTCATCACTAAATGCAGTCTTATCATCTTCAGTCAGAAGGGACTCTGCTCGGAGCACAGCTTGTCTCAGCTGCTTTGTCAGCTCGGAAGCTTGGCTGACACGTCTGCCTAGACTGGCTTCACCTGGACCCACCTCTTCTTCAATCAGCTGCATCACCCGTGTGCTGTAGCTCTGTGCCAAATCTTTTATCTGCCCTAAAAGTCTGCATGCTTTCTCTCTCAGCTGACCATTAGCAGTGGTCACCTCTAACTCTCGTTCCCTCTCCTTCCTCAGCACACTCTCTGCCATCTCCAACTTGAGGCTCAACTCTGTGACTTGAGATGCCATTCTGAATTTAGGCTCATCCATTTCCCTCTTGCCTTTGCCACTGCCATTCTTTCCCTTACACCCTGAGCTCTCCTCCCGGCTCTCCCCAGCTTTTGCTGTGTCCTGGTGGTGCTTTGCGTTTGATTCTTCTGTAACAGAGCTATGATCACTCTTGATCGTTACATGGCCGACGTCAGAAGGGTCTGCAGTGGAATTTACTTTCCCAGCAGTGGCTTTGTAGGACTCTATGATGCTGCACATTTTGAAGCTTTTCACAAGGGCTTTGGTTCCCTGGTACTCTGCCTGGCACTCAGGGCAGCTGTGTTGGTCAAGGCCTTCTCCCATTGTCTGAAGGCACGCAAAGCAGTAGATGTGACTACAGGGAAGAGAAACTGGCTCAGAGAAGAGCTGCAAGCAAATAGGGCATTTAAGCTCCAAAGCTAAAGCTTCTGGATCATCCATTTTAGAAAACTTTGCTTCAGTCTCACTCACAGACATGTTGACAAGCCCTAGAAAAACAGACAACTCAGGGTAAGACTTCAGAAAGAAATATGTATAGTTTATTATATACACTTGGATGATTTATTTGACTGTGTTAAGTAAAAACAATAAAGTATAAAAAAACATAAGTCATAGACAGGACTAGTCATAATTCCCCTTTCACTAACACCAAATATAGTCGATTTTATATTTATTGTGTCAACTGGGAATTTTATTTCCCAACATGGATATCTTAATACCGAAATACTGAATTATGGAATGCCATTTTATTCAATATTAAATAAATGAATAAATAAATAAATATGTCTTTGAAATACACCATGAAATAATTAAATGAGGCAATAAAGACATAAATAAATGTAAATATTCATATATCAATGAATCAATTAGTTAAATAAATATATGAAAAGGTTTTACTTGTATTTATTTCATGGTACTTTTATTTCATAAGTCCACGTATGTATGTATGTATGTATGTATGTATATATATATATATTTATTTATATATTTATGATAGCATACTATCTCTGAGCCCACCGATGTCTTCCATTATGTCCGCACTCTCACTTCGCCAGGTTTTTTTTGCCCATGGCTCTGTTCTGAATGTGAGCGATAGCCACGCCGCCTGATTTGCATTTAAGAACTGTAAATAAACAGAGAGGGAAATCAATAAATGTGGCATGAGGAAATAAAAGTCCATGTAAATAAATAAATGTGGATTTATGAAATAAAAGTCTCTTGAAATAAATAAACGTGGACTTATGAAATACAAGTACCATGAAATAAGTAAAAGTAAAACCTTTTAATAGCCTATAGTTAAGTAATGAATTCATTTGTATATGAATATTTACATTTATTTTATTATTGATGTATTTATTGCCTAATTTATTCATTTCATGATGTATTTCAAAGTCATATTTATTTATTTATTTATTCATGCATATATGTATTTATTTATTTTTGTTTTGGCCTAAACCTAATCAAACTTAAATATAGGCTATTCCAGTCCAAAACAAATGGGAGTCAGGGTATAAAATATAGTCATCGTTTCATCAATGATGGATATGTCCCTGAATAATATAAACATGTTATGCATCTTTCTTGCAGGTGTATAGGAAAAAGGCCTACGAGGAAGTTACCGATGCCCTGCGTGACTAGCACAGCACAAGGCAACAGTCCACGCATACAAGAAAAGTTATTTAAAAAAGAATCACAGGCAAAACTCTGTACAAGCTAGACCAAGGTTTTATCATATGTTGTCTATTGTAATATGGGTCATTTTAGTCGCAGGAAGAGGTTTCTAACGGCTATGAATGGTACAAGAGCGGGCTCTAAAAATAGGTCAAATGTTAGTGCCTCGTCAACCAGCTCGTCTGTTTACTCGTCGGTTAAGTTTCGATTTCCAGCGAGCAGGATGTCCACGCGGTCGAATCACAAGTTTCAGTTTTATAAATCACTCTTACTGTAGGCTACATTGTTGTAGTTGTTATGCTGCAGGGTATAGCTTTGATTTAAATTAATTTGGCTTTGCTTCCTTGAAAAAATAATTCGGCTTACATTCATAAGCGTCACTTAATGAGCATCACTAGATAGCGAACTGTATTCAACTAAATATCGATTGTCCGTCATTACAAAAAAAGTCAAAGAATTAAGTGAAAGACAAAAAAAAAAAAAAAAAAAAAGACTTACCTATTACAACAGTTCTGTCTTGCTTCGACGCTTCCTGTTCAGGTAGCTCAGAGTCAATAACGCACTGACGCAGAGATCAGCAGTCCGCCTTTCAGAAACACTGACGCCTTCATTTGTCCCACTGGAGCTCAATGGGTAATCCATCTTGAGCAGCATGTTTCCGCCTGACTTCATATGTATTTGCCAAACCTTTAAACCACTCTGCCCCACAATCTAATATGGTAAATGCCATGCCCTCATAATTGGTATGTCAGCATGTTAAAGGGGGACACCACCTAAATTAAGAATTCCAATTGGTTATTTCCATGGCCTAGGAAAGTTCAATCAATATTTGTGAACATGAGCTAGGCCTAGTCTCAAAGCCTGAAACCAGAGAAGGAAGTCTCAAACTTTTGATGTCATCAAGTATAAAGTCTGGAGCTGCTCGAGAGACAATGAAAGGGAGACTGTTTTTGTTTTCTTTCTCTTTTATACCTAAATGAGCTTTATTCTGTTGTAGTGCTCTCTTTTCTGAAACAGAAAATGTTCATATACTCAGAACATTCCCCTGGGTGCTCTGTGTCATATACCATTTTTTTTCCCAATCCATTGGCTATCGATTGGAGCAATTACAGACTTTATGCTTGATGACATCACAAATTTGACTTTCTGGAGTCGTTCATGTTTACATGTAAATTCAGATGGATTTTGTTTGTCTGTCAGTGTTTCTTTTGTTCATCAAATCGCTCTGAAAGTGATCCCAACAATAAGTTAGAATGATTTTTAAAACTACATTTTAAAAGTTATCATTATAGTTATCATTCTTGGTGTGGACAGCCTTTTTAGGAATAACATGTATGGGTTTTTAAAATGGGCGTAGTTCCTCTTTAAGTACTCTTGCTTAGTTTATTTTATTGCAAAAAAAATATGCAGTGATAGCAATTGGGAATTTTAATTTGTCTCTTTTAATTAAGTACAAAAGATAAAAAAGTACATTGAATGTAAATATCAATCATTTCAAACTGACAAAGATAACAGGTGGTGCTTTATTTTACATTTATATTTTTTCTATACAATTGGTTTAAAAAGTAACAGCAAAATCCTCAGCTCCAATGTATTTCCACACAGTTGGATGATAAGATATGCAAAAAATAATAAATATAACAGTCATCATAGTACAAAGGCACAGCGCCAGGCTAAACCACTACTGTTCCCCTCCAAGGTCTGTTTACACTAAATAAAAATAAAAAGTCATGTCTGCCTGGCCCACCTCCGCATTTATGTAGTGTACAAACATTTCTAAACTTGGTATTACGGTACCTCAAAGGAAGGCATGTTGTAGTTTCACAATGATCATCTGCTCAGATTGTGTACTGCAATCCTCAGGTATTAAGAAATACTGCTATTGTCCCTTACAACCAACTCATACTCCATATTCATCTGCAGGCTTTGATTTAGCAGTTACCACACCTTACAGCTAGCTTCCCATTCAAAGCTCTAATTACTCAGGACTCAGGTGAGTCAAATGTAAACAGAAAACACTGCTGCTTGACAAAAACAGAATATAGCTCAACATTGCTCAGGGCGAAACCCAGTTATCTCGTACTTATTAGGGTCAAACAGACTTCAAATAATCCAAAGCTTTTTAAATACATTCTCACACCATATTTGGTTGCTTGGTACATGGAGCTATAGAAACCCTCCCTCCACTACACACAATCTCAACTGAAAGAAGGATAACAGGTTTGTTTTGTAGCTGTGTGTACCTGGGTCTGTTTGGGCTCAGAGCATGAGCTCAGAGCAGTGAATTGACAATTTCCAGCTCAGTCACAGAAAACAGGCAATAGTTTTGGCATATGCAGAATTTAGGCATCACTAATATACAATACAATAGGATTTACACAAGAAAATAGCTAAATATTGCGTAAACAGCCACAGTCTGTGAGCAGTGAGATTAAGTACTGCATAATGTTTTTACACTCAAGTTTGAAATGTTGAGTCCATGTATATTATGACTTAATTTGGCTCGATCTTTATAAGACGGGACAGTCACCTCTTTCTGTTCCAGTTTATTCAGTGTCTTGTAAACAGGCACTACAGTTGGCAGGTCTGTCAAAGGCAGTATTCAGGCATTCTGGGAAGTCTCATGCCTTTCAGGAAAAAAAAAAAAAAAAAAAAGAGTAAACGAAGAGAGTATATGTGCTTGCTATAAAACCTGTGTGTGTGTGGTGTTTTGGTAGATGTGGGTGTGTGTCTACAGTAGTGCATCCAGGTCCAGTTCTGGCAGAGGCTCCTTCTAAAAGGAGATACTGCTGTACTTGGGACAGTCCAAAGCAGATGATGTTCTGCCATCGACAGCGAGATTGGGGAAGATATGTTCCACCGATTCACTGAGTTGGCTGTACCTGCAAAACACACAAATTTATTTTTTCAGAATTTTAAAACGGTTTAAAAACGGTGGAAAGGGTGTTTATATCGGTTTTCTGTTGCACACTTACGAGGACTTGTTGACTTTACTACTCTCCTGGATGAGCTCTCCTTTTGGGTTGACGGTAAATAACCTGGTATCAGGCACCCCAACCTGCTTGTAGGCATAAGCATCCTGCAAGATGTAAGGCAGCAAAACAATACAGTCACACAGAGTAGCTTCAGTGGGACTTTAACCTTTGCAGTATCTATGTAAACTAAAACGACTGTTTGGCTGTTATAGCACTCATCCATAATCATAAAACATTAGCCAATGTTTACTTTATATCCAACAAGCAAACCCTAGACTTTAATTCCACATTTGTCACTGTAGGAGCCATTTAAATCCACCTTTTAGTTAGGTTAATTTAGCTATTATTTATTTTAGCCATTTGGGGGAGTATTGCACTCGGTGTGGCACGTCACTGAGAATTAGGTATATTTACAGGTGTGGCAATCAGTGAGGGGAAGGTGTGGATGGCGGGGAACACACGGTTCTTACCATAGCCGTAAGCACCCACTCTACCGACAGCAAGCCACAGCACTTGATTAATCAGCACTGGGTCAAGTACTATTTTATGTAAAATACAATTTTCTACTTTTATAATAAACAGGAACACCACCCAAAGAGAATCAATGCCTGGACCTAACAGAACACCATGCCATCCATGCAGAGGCTTATAGGATAGCCTCAACCCTCACACTTCATTTCTACCTGCTGGAGTGCATAACAGGAAGTGGATATTGAAAACAATAATATGTAAAAACATCTAAAACCCAATGGATGTGTTATTTGCCTTTTTCCTAACAGGCATGATCTCTCTGTGATTATGTACACACAGGTTTGTGCCAGAGGCTAAAATCATTGCTAAATATGCAACCTGGAATAGCTTGACTGAAAACACTTGTTGCTGAAGGTTATGGCTGTATTAAGAGCTAGTCTGCAGTGTTGCTTACGTTAGTCTTGTTGCCAAAGGCCGCGTAGAAGGGCTCCCTCTGTGGGTTGAACAGGTCCTTGATGTCACTGAGACAGGCAATTTTAAACACCTCCGGCTTCTTCTCAATAACCTCTCTGCACAGGTCAGGACATTACACATAGTCAAAATGGACATCACACACACACACACACACCCACACACACACACACACACACACACACACACACACACACACACACACACACACACACACACACACACACACACACACACACACACACACACACACACATACACACACATACACACACACACACACACACACACACACACACACACACACACACACCTTTTAATTCAGTTAACGCTACAGTGTATTAGTGGTACACTATCTGTAAAGATGTAGTAGTAGTATTTGTTACCTATGTAGTGCTGAAAAGAGGCTGCTTGGGGCCAACAGTACAGGGCCTTGAGGGAGGACAATGCCTTGGTCATTGACACACTCAAGGTAGTCCTTAGTGATGGCAGCCATACCTATGGCCCGTGCTGAACAATACAGGAACTTATAGCCATTTCTGCAATGAAAGGAGTGACCATATTAACATTTTAGTTTCATAACCTGGAATAAGAAGAATGTGGAGTTTTCCACTTTTACAGCTTGTAATTGAGTTGACCTACAGCATTAAGTCACCGAATAGTTGCGTCAATACTTTCCACAACACATATGTAATGTATATTCTATTTCTCTGGATTTGTGTAACAAAAGATTAGCATTTCAAATATAATCCAATCCTTATTCAATTAACTGAACAGCTGAGCTCGTTTTAAAAGCACAACATAAGGCATATGAAAATGGAGACAAACAGGGAAACATCTGGCAATGCAGATTGCAGATCCGATCAGCTGCAACTAGCGGATAGTGAGGAGATCTTTGCTGTATGTGACAAAAACATTTTGTAGCCTAAAAAACGTGTGACATCGCTTAGAGCACCTTTAGGGTGTGAGGAATGTGTGTAAAAGTTCAGTAAAAGGACCTGGTAAAAAAGGAAAAAATGTTGATGGTTTTTGCTCTTTGACTGCCGATAATATTTTCCAAACAAGTAATTTTACATACTGGTGTATTTTGTGGTAGAGTTTGGCGATGCCTTTGTGTGTCCAGTCTTTTCCAAACCGAGGTAGAATTTGACCCAGAGCATCAGACCTGCAGCAGACAGACAGTGAATGATATATATTATTAATGATCTTCCGCAATCCTGCTCTACTTGTCATATTCATTTATATGCAGATGATACAGTGATCTATTCCTCCAAGCCAGATATCTTACACATTGAGCATTCACTACAGGCTGACTTTGATGCCGTTCAAAAATGGTTTGCACATAACAAACTTTTACTTAATAAGAAGAAATCATATACCATGTTGTTCGGCACTAAATTTAATTTTCTTCACCCAGTTAATAATTGTTCAATTCGCTTTTTGGATGGAACAACACTTGAGAAAGTGGAGGAATTTAAATATCTTGGTCTCTTGCTTGATTCTCAGCTTTCTTTTAAACCTCATATTAATTCAGTTGTTAAGAAAATAAACTGCAGTCTGAGAACATTATATCATTCTATCAACTGTTTTACACTACAGGTTAGGAAAAGGATCATCTCACAGCTTCTATTACCAATATTAGATTATGCAGATGTTATTTATCAGAATACCTCCGAAACATATCTTATCCCTCTCAATGTAGCCTGTAACAGTCTCTGTCGATTTGTTCTGAGGTGTCCTTATAGAACCCATCATTGCCTGATGTATGAGTCGCTTCATTGGTTAACACCCAAATCTAGAAGGCATTCTCACTGGCTGCATTTTATTTTTAAATCAATTTTCTTTAACTATCCTACTTATTTGAAACATCATTTAATTCCATATAGATCAAAATATAGTCTGAGACATACTGTGTACCCCTTTTTCTTTGTTCCCAGAATCTCCAAAGAAATTGGATGACGTGCCTTTAAATTTAAAACACCATCTGATTGGAATACCTTGCCCACTTCACTTAGATCAATTACTTCATTTGTTTTGTTTAAGGCATTTGTCTTTAATTATTTACAAATAACCTGCTCTTGTTTCTAACTTGACATATTACGATTTTTATTGATTTATTTATTTTATGAGTTGGCTATTTGTGCATCTACTATAATAGCATCATATTTGGGATGTATGCAAATTTACTGTGTTAATTGTATGTATATGGGGGAGGGGGATCAGTTGTTGTTGGAGCCGTTAGGCTTGGGAGTTATTTGTGAATGTATTTTGTGTTTTGTATTTACTGTTTAATTGTTTTAAGGACCCCCACGAAAATGAGATGATTCATCTCAAGGGGTTATCCTACTAATAAATACATCTATTCTATATATACCCCATAGCGTGCAAGGAAAGTTGTTTTTACTTAGTGATGGTGCCGTCTATGTCTGATATGATGACGTGATCGTCCCACTTCCACAGGTAGATGGAAGCCTCACAGCGGCAGGTGCCTTGGTATTGTGTGGTCACACTGAACACCACCTTATTGGCTCCCTCACGCAGGTTTAACTGTTCCTGGTTATGAAAAAGGAGAGTTAGCTAAAGTGGACAGAGTGGTCATCCTCTACATACATTAAACATTTATCTGGGCATCTGAATGTGTGTGTGTGTGTGTGTGTGTGTGTGTGTGTGTGTGTGTGTGTGTATCTCTTACTATCTGATTAGAGGTCAGACGTAGTGATTTGCGGTACATTTGGGTGATACACTGAGTGGCGCTGAGGATTTTTGTTGATAGGCTGGAAGGAATCATGGCTTCAATGTCTTCATCACTGTCGATGTCATCCAATGTGGCTCTGGAGAAACAACACACAAGTCAATTAACACTTTCTGTTTGGCTTAGATTTCACAGCTTTATTTATTGATAATTGATAAACTCCCCAACACTTACAAATAAAAGTATTTAGTGATCTGTGCATGACAGTAAAAAAAAACAAAAAACATCAACATGGTGATCTGTATCACTGATTGCTGTCACATATCTTAAACTTTAGTTTTGTCAAACGTTGACGTAGCTGCTCATCATGACAACTGAACATAAGATAGAATATTTTTTGAGTAATGCACTATATGGACAGAGTTTGAGCACACTCTGGTGGTGCAAAGGTAAACTACATAATGATAGTTTGAACTGATACACAAAATGTCTTTAAAAAAAGAAAAAGAAAAAAGGATAAAAATAATTTTGCCCAAATTATCAGTTCTTGTGTTGTGGTGCATATGTGAGGAGACTCTGCAGTTATGTAGATGATCCTTCTAAAGGTGACTTGCACCTTCTCAAAAATGTAACTACATAACTACAAGTATAAGCTATGAGAAGTTTGCAGAGTGCTACAACTGTGATTTGTTTACTTGGGCTGCTGTGTGTTTTCTTCTTCTGTGTTTGTCCATAGGACAACATAATTCTCTTCTCTCAGGTGAGGGTCAGAAAGCATGTGTTTGCGGTGGTGATTCTTCCTGCAGGCGCCAGATCTGGTGATGGAGGATCCCTCAGGGGTTTCTTCGATCTCCTCAGGGACCTCAAGAGGAATTGGGGAGGTGCACGGTTGGTCTGGGACCTGGGAATGAGGGGGATAACAAAGAAACGTTTATAATGATGGAAACAGATAACAGACTGCCCAAATGAAGTTACCAAAGAATTGAGAAATGGCCCATGGCCATCACGTGTTGGTCCTCTTACCTCCTCGTTTTCATTTTCCTCCACAAAATAAGCTTCTCCATTGTCACCCAGCTTCATGTGCAGGTCAACTGATTCTCCATTGATCTCAATGTCCACCTAAAATCACAGTGATGCATATATGTGTCAAAGAAAAAAAGCAGAGAGATAGAACTGTAGTAGAATTGTAGTTAAAATAATGTAATGAGACAGAGAAACACTGACAATCTTCTCCTTGGAACGCAGCACACCCAGCTTGCCAAAGCGGACATGAAAGGGGGAACACTGGAACGATCCATCAGGCTGTCGCACCACAATGACATCGATCCCTCCGGTGAGAGTGGCGGGGTTAAGGCCACGGTACTGCTCCTTCACCGTCACAAACACCGTCTCCGCAAACTGGCCCACAATATTCATGGTTTGGGACTGGAAACAAAAACAAGAAGTGAGAACAGTGAGGCCAAGTTTCATGTAAAAGGAACAAAAAGTGTCTGCATTCAGTATTTTCTGTTGTCTGCGGTTTGATCCTTGAAACTTTTTTCACAATTTCAGCAGCACTCAACAACAATGTCATTCCTTGATAGAAAATATAGAAGCCGCTATTATAGAATTACAAGTTCTCATAACAAGTCTCTAGCTTACCCAACGTAAGGAGCTTGAGTAGGAGCTTAATGACCAAGGTTAATACCGTTAAAAATGAGTTCAGAATAAGTGTTACACACTCTAGAAAAAAGCAAAATCTGCCCTGGCTTAATGAACAAGTATGGATTCTAATGAAGCAGAGGGATCATGCACTAAAAACTGCAATTAAGTCAGGGTTAGCCCATCATAGGAGAACCTTTCAACAGTTACGTAATAAAGTTGTAAATTAATTGAGAAAGGCAAAAGCAAAGTTTTTTATTGATATTATAAATGATTCTAAAAGGGAACATAGGCAAACTTGGGAAAACATCAATAGAGCTTTAAAGAACACCAAAAAAAAGAGATAAAGAGTTTGAATTACAAGTACAGGGAACCTTAACTAAAGACAAAGATCAAATTTCTTCTATGTTTAATAGTTATTTTATAGATTCAGTTCAAGATTTGGCACAAGACTTTGGTCTAAGAGGGAAGGTCATTACACCATCAAATGATAATCTTCCACTGTTTAGCATTGCCGAAGTGCCAGAATCTTCCATAACTAAAATCTTAGGCAAGTTTAAGAACTCTAAGGCTAAAGATGTTTTTGCTTGTGATTGTGCATTTCTGAAGAAGTATAAAATCATCCTTTGTACTCCAATTGCTCATCTGTAAATCTATCTATTAAACAAATTTTTTTTTCCCAATGCCTGGAAATCAGTTGTAATAACCCCTGCTTTTAAAGCTGGAGATGCAACTAATATAACCAACTATAGACCTATTTGTATCCTCCCTGTTGTCTCCAAAGTAACGGAAAGGATAGTCTGTGACCAGTTGCTAGCCTATTTAAATCAAGGCCATTTTCCACTGCACCCCATGCAGTTTGGATTCAGGAAACATCATGCCACAGAAACAGCTACTTGTTACTTTATGGAGCAAATAAAATCCAGCCTTGACAATGGAGGGGTTGTTGGGGCTGTTTTCCTCGATTTTAAGAAGGCGTTTGATACAGTGAATCATAATGTTTTGTTATCCAAACTGTCAAAGATTAATTTCTCTCCCAATGCTCTGACATGGATGGACACCAGTTACCAATAGACGCAGCTAAACTGTTTTTGCATTCAATGATCTTCTCACATTTATCTTACTGTTCTACAAGCTGGTCCCAGGCGGGTGGGACTATGCTAAAACCTTTATGTACCCTTTACAAACAAGCTGTGAAAGTTTTTGACAAAAAACCAAGAAACTATCATCACTGTACGATTATAAAAAACACAACCTATTAACCTTTGACAGTTTTCTCTCTTTTGCAGACATGTGCCTGATGTATAAATTGACCCATGATCTTGCACCACCCCCACTCAAGCAATATGTGTCATGCACTCCACTGCGCAGCGCACATATGGAAAGCTCCGCCCCCATCACCGAGCAAAAGAGAGTTTTGTCCATTTCTTTGCAGTTTGCTCGCAGGTTTCTCTATAGAGCTCCCCCTACAACAATCGCTACCTTGTTAGCCGGTTCCTGTGTGTGTGCAGTAGGGCTGGGCGTATCGATCTAAATATCGATAGTATCGATACCAAGATGAGTATTGGTATCGGATCGATACGGTCGTGATGAGATCGATACTTTTGTTGCAGTTTCACGAGTTCATGCAAGCACAGCGTCTCTCCAATTCTGTGCGCTGTGTGCAAACAGCGCACCCTTCTCTCTCTTCTTTCTCTCTCTCTCTCTCTCTCTCTCTCTCTCTCTCTCTCTCTCTCTCTCTCCCCTCCCCCTCCCTCCCTGCTCTCCCGGAGGTGGAGAGCGGAGAGTCAGTTATATTCATATTTATACATTGTGGCTTTTGTTTACTTTTTTTGCACAACTGACTTTGTTACTTTACTACTGACTTTATTTTTCACAAATATCTGTGTGCAGTGTATTTTTTGTTGTGTTTTTTATATTGTTATATTCATATTTATACATTGTGGCTTTTGTTTACTTATTTTGCACAACTGACTTTGTTACTTTACTACTGACTTTATTTTTCACAAATATCTGTGTGCAGTGTATTTTTTGTTGTGTTTTTTATATTGTTATATTCATATTTATACATTGTGGCTTTTGTTTACTTATTTAGCACAACTGACTATTTTTCACAGATATCTGTGTGTAATGGAAGGTATTTTTGGTTGTGTTGTTGACTTAGTTTATATTTTGTTACTGTATATTATTTTATTATTTCTATACCATTACATTGTTTTATATTGTTCTAGTTAGTAAATAAAAACATTTAGATTTGCCTGTGTTTTATCATAATCATAATCAACTAACTAAAGGCAAAATCACAAAATGATCAGAATCGGTATCGGCGATACTAGCCCTGTAATTACTTGGTATCGGATCGATACCAAAATTCCCAATATCGCCCACCCCTAGTGTGCAGTGCCGTGAAGCAATTAGTTACATCGCGAGTCCTGATATCACGCGATACTTCTGGACACTGAGGCCGCTGGCTCGCCGGGCCGAAAGTTGCAAGGGTGGTTTTTCCACTCACAGGCGCTAGGGGGAAGCGAGACAACCACCATGCAACTCGAAAAAGTCATATAACTATTCCAACAACGCTGTTAGACTCTCTCTGTGTCTGTGCGTGTCTGAGTGTAGGTGTCTGTGTGCAGGAATGTTGTCTTTCTGCACCTGCTATTCCCACACAAAGTTACAAAATTGTTACATTTCAAGCACTTTCAACTGTTCTGATTACATTCTAAGAAATAAGCACTAATAATGATCAAAAATCTGGTTTCTATTTTTTTTTTTTACCTTTTTATAATTTTTTATAGTTGATCATAAATGTGATCTCACAGTGGTACATACCAAATATGAACCATAAATTATGTATATATCATTGGTAATTGAGCTAAAGTAAACATTGGTTAAGTATTTTTACATAAATTGCGATGGGTCCACCAGACCTGAGAACATAACACCTTAAAAAGGGTTAAAGAACTGTATTGGCTGACTGTAAAATAAGCCCCAAAAATGAATTTGTTAGCCCATAATAATAATAATAATGGTTATTACCCTTATGGGTAGAATAGCAGGAACCCATAATCAGCCCACATGGGGCCCAGCTAATGTGGGCACCAGATGGGAGAAACCTGGGTTGCCCATGTGGGTTTTAGCTAGGGACCATGTGAAGCCCACCTTCAGCCCATCTGGGCTTGCCCACATGGGGGCACCATGGAACCCCTGGACAAACTTAACGATGGGTAGCCCAGATGGGGCCCACTCACCAGCCCATATCCAACCCATATGGGCCCCACATGGGTGTGAAGGGACATGAGCAAAAACAGATCTAAAGTTTAGTTTCATGTGCTCACACAAAACCTTCATGTGCAGACTTTTAGAAGTTTAGTTTCATAAGCGCACATGAAACTTTTGCGTGTGCACTTGAATGTTTCGTGTGAGCACATGAAACTTTTTCATGTGAGCACGCAAAACTTTTGTGTGAGCACATGAAAACTGTATATTGATGTAGCCTGGGCCATACTGGAGACAGTGACAGCTAGAGAAATGACTACACTACAGGAGTTAGTTGCACTATATTTTAATCTAGGTCTTCATTATAAGGACATTGCTGCTTTGCTTGCATGTCGTCACCATTATATTGTTTCATTACGACATTTAAAAGGTCCCATGACATGGTGCTCTTTGGATGCTTTTATATATAGGCCATAGTGGTCCCCTAATACTGTATCTGAAGTCTCTTTCCCGAAATTCAGCCTTGGTGCAGAATTACAGCCACTAGAGCCAGTCCCACAATGAGCTTTCCTTAGGTTATGGCATTTATGTGTCTGTAGCTATTGAGGAGGAGACGGGGGGACAAGGTGGAGGGTGGGGGTGTGGTGTTGACCAACTGCCACTTTGCTCGTTTGAAAGCCACACACACACAACCGGCACATACGCACAACCCGACAAATGTACGGGTACTTAGCTAAAACTCAAGGCCGCGCCCCCTTTTGGGGGATAGAAAACAGACGGCCCCATAGAAGTCAATGCAATTTGACATGTGTTTGGATCATAATTTTTACAAATGTGTGTGGATTTTTTTCTTGTTAAACAGATGGTTTGTTTTATACACTAATGTTTATTGTATAACCTTGCCTGAACCTGAGCATTCACGATACCTTAATAAACTAAGGTTGATCGCAGTCATGTCCCCTCAGTCTTCCCCCGTATCAGTAGATCAATGACCCAACACGGTGGCCGCATACTGCTAAATGTAGAAATACATATCTGATTAAATCACTACTGTTAGGCTGAGTGTCGTTCGCCAACTGTTCGATCTATAAGCTGAGATTTTGTTGGAGACGACAGTCTGATACTGCTAAACTGTTAGCAGCTTCCCACTAAAGCTAACGTTAGCTATCCATCAGTAGTAACTGTCACCAGCATCATTTACCACACTGACTGACAATATTCATCACGTTTCTTATGAGCCTCATATATCACTGTGAAAGTCTTGATTAACACGCTACACAACAGCTGTTTCTCTCTTGATGTCACAGCGCGATTCTTCCCTCTCACAGGGAGCCTCTGTGATGCTGGTCTGGTCTATAGCCTGGAGCCAAAGCCCATCTATCAGGATCTATTTTAGGACATGGCAAGAGGACAAATCGAAGACTGGGGTTTTTGGATGTATTGTTGGTGCAACAAACTAGTCAGCAAGGCTTGGTTTGTTTAAAGTAAAAGTTTGGAGCGATTTACATTTCCTCTGTCGTTACACTGTTTTTGTCTATGGGGAACGCGGGATTGTTTTCCCCTAAAAGTGGGCATGAATCTGTTCAGAGACATTCTATGACGTAGCGCCGGTTGTGCGTATGATGTCTCTCTCTCATGGGTGGGCCAAACAAAGCAGAGAAAGGGGAGGTAATCTTGCTCCTTATGACCTCATAAGGAGCACGATTCCAGATCGGCCCATCTGAGCTTTCATTTCAAGGCAGAGCAGGATACCCAGGGCTCGGTTTACACCTATCGCCATTTCTAGCCACATATTAATTAAAACCTCATAAAGTGAAACTTTCATGCTATGGGACCTTTAAAACGAATTTTAGAGTCTTGTAATCTGTTCAGGCGCAAGGGATACAGCGATTTGGAACAGGTGTTGCACCAAATTCTGTGACCTGTCAAATTTTGTGACTCTAGAGGGCACGGTTGTAGTAAGAGTCTATGACTGTACTGAGCTGTACTGACACACTGGCGAGGAAGAGGACTAAAGACATATGAACGGGCTACTAAAGAAATGAACTACTTACTGAAATTCAAATGCAGATCTATTTACTGAAATTCTAACGCACAGTAAATGTTAATTTTGTCTATTTTCATCGACAAACAACTCTTTCTGCAGAGTTACAGTGGGGCAACGTAATTTGACAGTAAGCCTATCAAAATATGTGACCTTGTCCTGCTGAAGTCCACCTGTTCACAGGAGTGATGAAATCCGTTTGGTTAAACATGGGAAAGTAAGAGGAGTCACCTGAGATGGTTTTATGTGTGTATCAGTCAATTTATGCAGAATTACAGTGGGGTAACATAATTTGACAGTACGCCAATCAAAATATGTGACCTTGTCCTGTTGAAGTCCACCTGTTCACAGGAGTGAAAGCTGTTTGGATACAAATGGGGAAGTAAGAGGAGTTACCTGAGATGGTGTTATGGTTTTATGTGTGTACCAGTCAATTTCTGCAGCTGGTAACATAATTTGACAGTAGACCTATCAAAATATGTGACCGATCTGGCTGGTTTGGAGTAATCTGATGGTTTGTTGTGTCCTAACCTTCCCAAGTCCACCCGTTGATTGGGCAGCTGTTTGGTTGCAGTCTCCTATAGCAATTATTTTCTCGCATTCGAATTTCAGTAAGTAGGCCTAGTTCATTTCTTTAGTAGCCCGTTCATTTCTTTAGTCCTCTACGAGCTTACGTTATTTGCGTAAGTGCCTCGTCAGTGTGTCAGTACAGCTCAGTACAACAGCGCCCTCTAGAGTCAGAAAATTCGACATGTCACAGCATTTGGTGTTATTACTTTCATTTATGAACAGTTTCAAACATCTGTCCAACTCCACGGATATAAGTGGATGTACACAACATGCAAACAGAATGGATTAAACATAAGGAAAGAGGATGTTCGATTAATTCTACGCAGGATCTAACTAGTCTAGATCCAAGATCCAGAATGAGGAGACGGCTCCGGCCGTCGCCGAAACTACTTTGCTAAAGGGCCTTATTATATGAAAACAAATCTAGAGTTTAGGGACCACATGAAACTAAACTTTAGATTTGTTTTGCTCATGTCCCCTTAGGGGCTCCGTACGCATCACTAGCAAGCGAATTCTGCATTCAACTAAATATCGATTGTCCGTCATTACAAAAAAAGTCAAAGAATTAAGTGAAAGACAAAAAAAAAAAAAAAAAAAAAAAAGAAGACTTACCCATTAGCTGCAACAATTCTGTTTTGCTTCGACTCTTCCTGTTCAGGTAGCTCATGCAGCGTTCATGCCACCTCGGAATAACCATAGACAGTATAGGGAATAACAGGCACCGCCCCCCTGGTTACGTTGTTTTTCCGACTGGCAGCGTTCACATGGTCGGGATCATAGCATGTCAATGGATCATAGACTGTTAATATTAATAATATACAGTCTATGGTCGGGATGCGTGTTCTTCTTCTTCTGTTATATTGGCGTTTGGCATAACAACTTTTTGCATGACTGCCACCAACGGTTGGCCGTAGCCTAGAGCATCAGGTGTGTGAAAACATGGAGGCCACAATAATAAAAGATTTTCTGCTGTTTTCTTATGCGAGCATCCAAACAGCACATCGCCAGGTGTTTGTTTGTGTTATCTGCAGGACAACCAACGGGAAAAGACACGGATAATGTGTTATTGTTTTATACATA
Organism: Perca flavescens; assembly: GCF_004354835.1. Taxonomy (NCBI): domain Eukaryota; kingdom Metazoa; phylum Chordata; class Actinopteri; order Perciformes; family Percidae; genus Perca; species Perca flavescens. The sequence goes on along the minus strand of NC_041334.1, from coordinate 30,179,843 downwards.
GGCCTATTTATGAATAATTTCAAACATGTTATGTCTGTGCATGTTTCTTGGCAGAGGCGTTTGTCCACAATAAACAGTTTATTGTCATTAAAATATGTTCAGTGAACCAAAGTCGTCTACATCAAACGTCAGTTGTCAACAACACGTCACCAACTGGGGAACTCTGTTATCAAAATCCATATGTCAATGTCAAAATCCAGCCGGAGTTTCCCACCTCTGATTCCCACAAGAAGTTACGTGAATGGTGACGTTTTCACTCAGAAAAACGTTTTTCCGATGTCCATGAACGCACGGTCAGTCAATAAAACACTGACGCAGAGATCACCAGTCCGCCTTTCAGAAACACTGACGCCTTCATTTGTCCCACTGGAGCTCAATCTTGAGCAGCAAGCTTCCGCCTGACTTCATATGTATTGGTATATCAGCATGTTAAAGGGGGACACCACCTAAATGAAGAATTCCAATTGGTTATTTCCACGCCCTAGGAAAGTTCAATCAATATTTGTGAACATGAGCTAGACCTAGTCTCAAAACCTGAAACCAGAGAAGGAAGTCTCAAACTTGTGATCTCATCAAGTATAAAGTCTGGAGCTGCTCCAGAGACAATGAAAGGGAGACTGTTTTTGTTTTCTTTCTCTTTTATACCTAAATGAGCTTTATTCTGTTGTAGTGCTCTCTTTTCTGAAACAGAAAATGTTCATATACTCAGAACATTCCCCTTGGTGCTCTGTGTCATATACCATTTTTTCCCCCTCAATCCATTGGCTATCGATTGGAGCAATTACAGACTTTTTGCTTGATGACATCACACATTTAAGTTTCTGGACTTGTTCATGTTTAAATGTAAATTCAGATGGATTTTGATTGTCAGTGTTTCTATTGTTCATCAAATTGCTCTGAAAGTGATCCCAACGATAATGTCCCACTGTCATCGTTATAGTTGTGGTGTGTACTCATCCACTTGAGTTAGAACGATTTTTAAAACTACATTTTAAAAGTTATCATTATAGTTATCATTCTTGGTGTGGACAGCCTTTTTAGGAATAACATGTATGGGTTTTTAAAATGGGCTTAGTTCCTCTTTAAGTATTTCTTGCCTAGTTTATTTTATTGCAAAAACTATTAAACTATAGTAAGAATGCAAAAAAATATGCAGTGATAGCAATTGGGAATTTCAATTTGTCTCTTTTAATTAAGTACAAAAGAAGGAAAAAAAAAGTACATTGAATGTAAATATCAATCATTTCACACTGACAAAGATAACAGGTGGTGCTTTATTTTAAATTTATATATTTCTATACAATTTGTTTAAAAAGTAACAGCAAAATCCTCAGCTCCAATGTATTTCCACACATTTGGATGATAAGATATGCAAAAAATAATAAATATAACAGTCATCATAGTACAAAAGCACAGCGCCAGGCTAAACCACTACTGTTCCTCTCCAAGGTCTGTTTACACTAAATAAAAATAAAAAGTCATGTCTGCCTGGCCCACCTCCGCATTTATGTAGTGTACAAACATTTCTAAACTTGGTATTACGGTACCTGAAAGGAAGGCATGTTGTAGTTTCACAATGATCATCTGCTCAGATCGTGTACTGCAATCCTCAGGTATTAAGAAATACTGCTTTTGTCCCTTACAACCAACTCATACTCCATATTCATCTGCAGGCTTTGATTTAGCAGTTACCACACCTTACAGCTAGCTTCCCATTCAAAGCTCTAATTACTCAGGACTCAGGTAAGTCAAATGTAAACAGAAAACACTGCTGCTTGACAAAAACAGAATATAGCTCAACATTGCTCAGGGCGAAACCCAGTTATCTCGTACTTATTAGGGTCAAACTGACTTCAAATAATCCAAAGCTTGTTAAATACATTCTCACACCATATTTGGTTGCTTGGTACATGGAGCTATAGAAACCCTCCCTCCACTACACACAATCTCAACTGAAAGAAGGATAACAGGTTTGTTTTGTAGCTGTGTGTACCTGGGTCTGTTTGGGCTCAGAGCATGAGCTCAGAGCAGTGAACTGACAATTTCCAGCTCAGTCACAGAAAACAGGCAATAGTTTTGGCATGTGCAGAATTTAGGCATTACTAATATACAATACGTATCTAATACAACTACATTTTTATACAAATGTGTTTTTGGTAAGTGTTTGGAGCTGAAATGTGTGACAAGTGTTATACTACACAATTCAAATCCATATTTTGGAATGACTATGATACTGGATACGAGACACAATAACAAAAAACTAAAACAGTCCAAGGGCATATTTGTCCAGTTGTGTCACGTTCATTGTAGGATTTACACATTAAAATAGCTAAATATTGTGTGCACTGAGATTAAGTACTGCGTAATGCTTTTACACTCAAGTTTGAAATGTTGAGTCCATGTATATTATGACTTAATTTGGCTCGATCTTTATAAGACGGGACAGTCACCTCTTTCTGTTCCAGTTCATTCAGTGTCTTGTAAACAGGCACTACAGTTGGCAGGTCTGTCAAAGGCAGTATTCAGGCATTCTGGGAAGTCTCATGCCTTTCAGGAAAAAAAAAAAAAAAAAAAAAAAAAAAAAGAGTAAATGAAGAGAGTATATGTGCTTGCTATAAAACCTGTGTGTGTGTGGTGTTTTGGTAGATGTGGGTGTGTGTCTACAGTAGTGCATCCAGGTCCAGTTCTGGCAGAGGCTCCTTCCAATAGGAGAAACTGCTGTACTCTGGACAGTCCAAAGCAGAGGATGTGCTGCTCCCGACATACAGCATTGGGAAGAAATGTTCCACCAATTCACTGAGTTGGCTGTACCTGCAAAACACACACAGACAAATGTAGTTTTGTCAGAATTTTTCAAAGCTTAAAAAGGGCGGAAAGGGTGTTTATATCTGTGTTCTGTTGCACACTTACGAGGACTTGTTGACTTTACTCCTCTCCTGGATGAGCTCTCCTTTTGGGTTGACGGTAAATAACCTGGTATCAGGCACCCCAACCTGCTTGTAGGCATAAGCATCCTGCAAGATGTAAGGCAGCAAAACATACAGTCACACAGACTAGCTTCAGTGGGACTTTAACCTTTGCAGTATCTATGTAAACTAAAACGACTGTTTGGCTGTTATAGCACTCGTCCATAATCATAAAACATAAGCCAGTGTTAACTTTATATCCAACAAGCAAACCCCAGTACCCCCTTGCTGGAGTGCATAACAAGAAGTGTATATTGAAAATAATAAGTAAAAACATCTAAAACCCATGGGTGTGTTCTTTGCCTTTTTCCTAACAGGCATGATCTCTCTGTGATTATGTACACACAGGTTTGTGCCAGAGGCTAAAATCGTTGCCAACCTGGAATAGCTTGACTGAAAACACTTGTTGCTGAAGGTTATGGCTGTATTAAGAGCTAGTCTGCAGAGTTGCTTACGTTGGTCCTGTTGCCAAAGGCCGCGTAGAAGGGCTCCCTCTGTGGGTTGAACAGGTCCTTGATGTCACTGAGACAGGCAATTTTAAACACCTCCGGCTTCTTCTCAATAACCTCTCTGCACAGGTCAGGACATAGTCAAAATGGACATCTGTATTATTAAAATGTTTGTCTCCTTGCATACATTTATGTATTTCATACAGTGGAGTGGCGCCACGCACACACACACACACACACACACACACACACACACACACACACACACACACACACACACACACACACACACACACACACACACACACACACACACACACACACACACACACACACACACACACACACACACACACACACACACACACACACACACACACACACGAGGCAGAGCCAAGTCCAGTGCATTCAGTTAACGCTACAGTGTATTAGTGGTACACTATCTGTAAAGATGTAGTAGTAGTATTTGTTACCTATGTAGTGCTGAAAAGAGGCTGCTTGGGGCCAACAGTACAGGGCCTTGAGGGAGGACAATGCCTTGGTCATTGACCCATTGAAGGTAGTCCTTAGTGATGGCAGCCATACCTATGGCCCGTGCTGAACAATACAGGAACTTATAGCCATTTCTGCAATGAAAGGAGTGACCACATTAGCATTTTAGTTTCATAACCTGGAATAAGAAGAATGTGGAGTTTTCCACTTTTATTGCTTGTAACTGAGTTGACCTACAGCATTAAGTCACCGAATAGTTGCATCAATACTTTCCACAACACATATGTATATCCTATTTCTCTGGATTTGTGTAACAGAAGATCAGCATTTCAAATAGAATCCAATCTTTAGTCAAATAAGTGAGCAGCTGAGCTCGTTTTAAAAGCACAACATAAGGCATATGAAAATGGAGACAAACAGGGAAACATCTGGCAATGCAGATTAGCGACTCAGCTGCAACTAATATTACATCAGAATGAAAACATCAGCAGTGGATCTGATCTGCTTTTGCTTGTTAAGGTGCGAGTAATGTGTGTAAAAGTTCAGTAAAAGGACCTGGTAAAAAAGGAAAAAACGTTGATGGTTTTTGCTCTTTGACTGCCGATAATATTTTCCAAACAAGTCATTTTACATACTGGTGTATTTTGTGGTAGAGTTTGGCGATGCCTTTGTGTGTCCAGTCTTTTCCAAACTGAGGTAGAATGTGACCCAGAGCATCAGACCTGCAGCAGACAGACAGTGAAGACTCATAATACTGTAACTATGTAGGTTTAAACAATGTTCCACAGTACATCTTTAATAGTGATAGGATCTATGAATTGCTTTGGAGCCAATGGTCTATTGGGTTACATATACACCATAGCGTGCAAGGAAACAGTTGTTTTTACTTAGTGATGGTGCCGTCTATGTCTGATATGATGACGCGATCGTCCCACTTCCACAGGTAGATGGCAGCCTCACAGCGGCAGGTGCCTTGGTATTGTGTGGTCACACTGAACACCACCTTGTTGGCTCCCTCACGCAGGTTTAACTTCTCCTGGTTATGAAAAAGGAGAGTTAGCTAAAGTGGACAGAGTGGTCATCCTCTACATACATTAAACATTTATGTGGGCATCTGAATGTGGGTGTGTGTGTGTGTGTGTGTGTGTGTGTGTGTGTGTGTGTGTGTGTGTGTGTGTGTGTGTGTGTGTGTGTGTGTGTGTGTCTTACTATCTGATTAGAGGTCAGACGTAGTGATTTGCGGTACATCTGGGTGATACACTGAGTGGCGCTGAGGGTTTCCGTTGATAGGCTGGAAGGAATCATGGCTTTTCGGCCGAGGCCCGCCACTTCATCACTGTCGATGTCATCCAACGTGGCTCTGGAGAAACAACACACAAGTCAATTAACACTTTGTGTTGGGCTTAGATTTCACTGTCGCAGCGTATTTATTGATAATTGATAAACTCCAACACTTACAAATAAAATTATTTAGTGATCTGTGCATGACAGTAAAAAAAAAAAAAAAAAAAACACTCAACATGGTGATCTGTATCACGGATTGCCTTCACATATCTTAAACTTTAGCTTTGTCAAACGCTGACGTAGCTGCTCATCATGACAACTGAATATAGGATAGAATATTTATTGAGTAATGCACTATATGGACAGAGTCTGAGCACACTCTGGTGGTGCAAAGGTCAACTACATAATGATAGTTTGAATTGATACACAAAATGTCTTAGGATAAAAGGATAAAAATCCTTTTGCCCCATTTATCAGTTCTTGTGTTGAGGTGCATATGTGAGGAGACTCTTCAGTTATGTAGAAGATCCATCTAAAGGTGACTTGCACCTTCTCAAAAATTTAACTACAAGTACAAGCTATGAGAAGTTTTTGGTTTACTTGGACGGCTTTGTGTTTTCTTCTTTTGTGTTTGTCCATAGGACATAGAGTTTAAAGTAATTCAGTAGATGTGATACAAGTACCTACAAAATTATAAATCTGACATTTGGCTGCCTGGTGAGCTACAGAAAAAAGCCAGTATTTCTGGCCAAAATGTTGGCTTTTATTTACAGAATTGTTCAAGTATGTGCATTATATGTTGTTATTAATATAGTATTATATATATTATGTACAACCAAAAAAAAACAAAATAAAAATGAATAAACATGTACTGGCTGTCCTTGTATTAGTCTTTCCAACAGTACATTTGAATGTCCTTAAGTACACTCAAACATTACAAAAGAAAGCTGTAGATCAGCGGGACCAGATTCCAACTAAACACAGGACGTAAGCTTCCTTAACCGGTGTTAGATCATTGCTTAGTGAGGCGACTTACTTTACTGTGGAAGAAACAATTGCCAGCGGCTCCTCTTGCGCCTCCTTTAAGTTCTTTTGCTGAAAAACAAGATTACATTATCAGATACATTCTAACCAACAACGTCAAGTAGACAACATGGTATCATGACTTTGCGTAAACATACATGCCGACGTTCTTAAGCTAAGTGGCGTGTTATCTGTACGCATTTTGAGCTATCCGCGTGTATGTCTACGCTGTATACAGCGAGCGTAAACATACACGCTACTGGCTTGTTGACGCCGTCTTGCCGTGTTATCGCGAGAAGAAAGCTACAGTTGGGTTTAGGAAAAGAAAAACGGGGTTGGCTTTAAGGAAACGCCACACGTGGGACACAATCCCCGCTCTCCTCCTGGGTCAAAGTCCTGTGTTTTACCCATCCGCCACCCCAACCAACCTCCCTCCCTATGCGGACTCTCGCCCTTTCATACGACTCGCTACGGCGTGAATTCACACGCAATCGCAAGGTAATGTAAGTCAGTGGAGGCCAAATGGCTTTGATAAACACGCTAAAAAGCGAGTATGCGTCTTGATAACACGCCAATAATGGCATACGAATTGGCGTGTCATACATACGCCATTTCATGAGATCAGTCTGAAGTAGCAATGGTGTTTTTTTGTTTTTTTACAAACAGACCAGTTGCTTCTTCCTGTACCTAACCCGTCAAACACTTAGCATAAAACCAACCCAAGCTATGCAATGGAGATTATTGCATGTAATCATTGCAGGTGCAATATAACAATTCCTTTCTTGCAGGTACACCCGTAACTCAATGAATAACCATTAGCAGGAATTTTAAAGAATGTACCTGGTTATTATCCATGTCTCTTCTCCTCCAGAACCACCAGCGTCCAGACTTTTTGGGCATCTTGTCCTTCACCAGCCGCTCTATCGTACTCTATACGAGTAACACACACAAAAAGAAGGCAAAGAATATACAGCATGAATCCCGTCAACATAACTACAATCTTACCTGCCTTGTGTTGTTAACTCGTGAATCAATAACAAAAATAACTTGGTGATCAGTTTGATTAATCATTGTAGTGGTGCACGATATATCGGTCGCCAATATAATATCGGCCGATATGGTGATTTTTTTACACATCTGTATCGTTCCGATGTCAAAATAGGGCCGATGTGAATCATTCCTGTGTATTTGACGTGTGTGCAGGCTTAGATGTGAGTGTGTGAGAATTTAGATCTAAATCTGACCTGTGGAGGGCAGTAATACGCTTAACAGCGTCTGTACTGCTGAAATCAGAAGAAGAAGAAGAAAAAGTGTGGGCGGGGATGCTGGTTTTTGCAGATGGAATCTGCAGCGAAGTGGGACACTGGAAACTTTAGTAGTATAAATTAGTATAAATTAGGGCTGTCAAAATTAACGCGTTAATTTTTGCGTTAATTCTTTTATATTTAACTCGTTAAAAAAAAATAACGAAATTAACGCAGCTGTGTTTGTTTACTTCATGTGGCGGCTGAGAAACGTAATATGTCTCCATAACAGCAGGCGGCGCTACTCTGTATTGTTGCCCAAGTAATGAAAACCGGCAGCTGATTGGACGAACGCGTCACATTGGTTTGTTTTCTCCGGATATTGAACGCCAGACTGTCATGGCGGCCGTTCAGAATACGATCTCATATTGTACTAAAATATTTCACTGAAACATGTTTCTGAAAACATTTTAAGCGAGAAATAGGCCGTGCAGTTGCTGAATCTGTCTTCATTTCAGCTCAACACAGGTCAGTTTAGAAGATTTTCGTCAGATTTTGAGAGACTAGTCACCTCATTCCGCTCGCCATTTCCGGGTGAGTCCCGACTGCCCTGCCGCCGACTGAACATAGGCTCGTTGGAGATGAACTGCGCCTCGCCTGTAAAGTAGACGAGAGCAGGCGACAGCAGCCGGGGACGGTGACAAAAATCTGCTCTCAAGTCAGACAGTTTCTAGCCGTTTCAGAAGCCTTCAGCAGGACTAAATAAGCCAAATTGTTGCTGCTGTTGTTCTGAAAGATATTAAACATTCTGAACTTAGCAGAACCTTTCCTTGTTTGGTTTTTTCTTCATATTTGCAAAGTTAAGTGATTTAGCATTTAAATATCCATTATTACAAGCTTCAGTCTCAATTCAAAAAAGCGATTAATCGCGATTAATTACAGCAAATTGTGCAATTAATTAGTTAATTTTTTTTAATCGATTGACAGCCCTAGTATAAATATCTCTATGCACTTTATGAGAGGCTCTAGGCACTTTACACTTAAGCTAGGTTTTGCACATTTTATTTTATTAGTTATATTTGTTTAATTCTTGTATGGTTTATATTTATGTCAGGTAGCCTACTTTATGTTTAAATGTATAAATTGTAATTTGTAAAAACTTAATAAAGCTCTTTAAAAAAAAAAAAAAAAAAAAAAAAGGAAATTTTAGTAGACCACCGGATCTCGGTGGGCGGGGGAGAGATGAATGTTCGGAAATAAGAGGTTGCTGTTCGGTTGCTGCGGCCCACCGTACAGGTTAGTTTGACCAGCGGGCAGCAGCGGCGGCCGGAGCGGGCAGCAGCCGCGATCATGGGGGGACATTCTCAGTGGTGAAACGCAAACGGGGGCTGGAGTATAGCTAACCTAGCTAGGTGGAAAGCTAACGCTAGCCAGCCACCTGTTCCATCAATCCTGGTTGCAAGTGTCTGCTCATTAGACAACAAACTGGAGTACATCCAACTTAAACCAAACTCCCATCGCGAGTTCAGAGACTACGGTGTTTTTCTTGTTGTGGAAACATGTCGCCGGGTAAGAGTGGAGATTTTGTTAACACGGACTTGTGCAGAAATTAGCTGCTTGTATCCAACTAAATGCTAACTGCTGGGGAAGTTTATGACTAGTAAATGCCGACCAGTCTACATTTCACGCAAATTTACAACTGTGTTTATAATCTGCTACATGTAGCTATTGCACACACACGTAAAGTTCAGCCAATGCATACTAGCATTAGCGCTTGGTTGACTGTAAACACCTGTTTCGTATGTCGTTTTTATACATTTTAAATGTGTAACCATTACAGCCACGGTAAAATGTTGTTTCGTGTATATGGTTGAAATGACAATAAAACACATTTGGGTTAAGGTGAATGCCGCCTCACTGTTGGTCTGTAGGTGGGCGTGGCTTGGGAGTAGAGTCTAAGCAGCAAAGCAAGTGCATTCTGGGATTTGGTGTCTTTCATCCATATGAGCCAAAAACACATTTTCTGGCTTATCTCGGCCTAGAATACTTTTGGCTTTGGCCATTTAAGGCCTACTACTGTACTTTAAAGGTTTGTACAATGTTCACAGAATACAGTGACTTGGTCTCAAGTGAGTTAGATGTTTATTGTGAATACTCAGGGTTGGCTTATAGGCTCATAGTGTGAATTCAGGACACACTTGTATCCTTTTAAAAATGTATTTTTATATAAATATTTATTTTTTCTTCTGAAAATCTGATGACATATTTTGCACACAGGTAAAGGTGCCCAATATCAGTGATTTCTGAAAATAAATCACGAAAGTAAAAAAAATGCCTTTTGGAAAATAGTTCCTTATTTGATTATCATAAAAAATGTGTTCTATACAGAGATATTGACATCGGTAAATATCGGTATCGGCCATAACAGCAATATTAATATCGGTGATCGGTATCGGCCACAATTTTCACATCGGTGCATCACTAAATGATTGTAACTGAACATGAAGAAAGCCCAATTCATTTACACAATTGAGGTTGAGGTGGATAAGTGTCGAAACAATAAAATACCTTGGGAAGGCTTTTCTGGAACGTTGTCATTGACAAGACCATTGGAGCAGCCACTGCCCAATTATAATAGCTGTGAAAGATGAAAGCCAGCTGATGAACAATCATGGACATGAAAAGTTAAAACAACATTTTGTAATGCATTGCAATTATATAAGTAAACAAATCCCAATCTTACTTGGAGTTGATGCAGATCACAAGGTTTGGATCCTCAATGATTCCTGGATTGTTGGCAAAATCCTGGTAGGTCACAATGTGCTCCATAAACTTTTCTGGATTAACGGCAAAAACAAAACGACAACTGATTTGGCTCCACCGGGAGAACCTGCCCAATCCTTCATGTCCCAGTACACATCGCAGACACAGTCCAGCAGCACGCATTCACTCTCACTTACCTTTAGTGATTTGGCTGGTGTCACCCTCTTGTCCGCAGAGGGACATGCTGATGTCCATGTTGTAGGAGGTGGAATCGGACAGGTACTCCGTACCGCTGTCCATGGCCCCGCTGCCCACTGACTGAGGCGACTGGCTCCCTGAGCAGGAGCCCTGCTCCGCCCCGTGCTGAGAAGCTCCCTCTGTCTCACTGCCAGGGACAACAGACACTCAAGGTTTTCAACACTTCATAGACAGCACACTAGACAGCACACTTACTGGAGTGGTTTCAATGGTAATCCGTTACTGTGGAGATTGCCGCCTTAAGTGTTTAATTACTTAGTGTTTCATACTGTATATGAATTAAAAAGGATCCACTTCTTATGTGTCTTTTTACCTCTTGGGGAAGTAGAGTGCAGCCACCTCAGGGTCCAACGTGGTCAGATCATCCAAGTAAATATCTGTTGGTCCTAGATGGTGATTACGTTTACCTGCAACATGAATTACACATTAACCCAACTGGTGAACATTGAGATAAACGGAATTTGTTTTTAACACAAAAGGTCTAGAATGAGACTTTGAACACATCTTTAGTTTAAAAAGGAAAACGCCGACTTATTGGGACTTTAGCTTATTCACCGTAACCCCCAGAGTTAGATAAGTCCATACATACCTTCTCATCTCCGTGCGTGCTGTAACGCTGTCTGACTGCTCCAGCATTAGCTTAGCCTAGCACAGATCCTGCAGGTGAATGGTTCCAGTAATCCTACTGCTCCAAATTGTGACAAAATAACGCCAACATGTTCCTATTTACATGTTGTGATTTGTAGAGTCACAGCGTGTACACAAAACAACGTAACATGAGACACAGCCATCTTCTAACCGTAAACAAGCTGGGAACTATATTCTCAGACAGGCTTGCTGCGAGCATATCACTCCGCCAAAAGTACTATATTCTTCCGCCTAAGAATATAGTTCCTGGTTTGTTTAGGGATAGAAGATGGCTGTGTCTCATGTTACGTTGTTTTTTGTACATGCTGTGACTGTACGAATCAAAACATGTAAATAGGAACATATTGGCGTTATTTTGTCACTTATTCGGAGCAGTAGGATTACTGGAACCATTCACCTGCATGTTCTGTGCTGGCCTGATGCCGCTGGAGCCGTCAGACAGCCTTACAGCACACACGGAGATGAGAAGGGTATGTATCGACTTATCTAACTCTGGGGGTTATGGTGAATAAGCTAAATTCCCAATAAGTCGGCGTGTTCCTTTAAGGACACAAGCTAAAAAGTAACTTAGCTTAGTAAATGAGCTTAGAAAAATACTTCACCTTTCTTCTTGTCCTGTTGCTCTACTTTGGAAGATGCCTCAGAAGGGTCTGCTGAACCCTCCGTTTTGTTGGTTAAGGAGCCTCCCATTGACCCTTCAGTCCCTCCAGGTCCACGGTCCTCCTCCCCTACCTCAGCACAGGGATCTATCCCAGTGTCCCCCTCGCTGACAGGGGCACTACTGGTGGAACCCTGTTCATTTTGCACCGATAAGGCACCCTGCTGCTGTGGATTTGATAACTCTGTACTACTTGGACTTGTTGCAGTGACTGTGCAGTCTTTGCTCTCATTAATGAGTTTTATTTGTGCATTGTTTGGTTTGGTCACACTGTCAGTCACAGTGCTATTATGAACAACACTGATTGTGCTTTCTTTGCTAGCAAGATAATCTGTACCATTAATTAGATTAGCTGAATAAGAAGGTGATTCTCTCTTCTCCTCTTCCCCGAATGTGAATTCAAGTGCCTGTGTTGAGTCCACATTAGTCTCCGCTGAAGACTTGGAGAGGTCAGGGGGGGTTGAATGGGTAGTGTAAGAGTTTTCCTCCATATATAATGGGTTGGTTTGCATAGTGTCGCTACCTAGGTCTGGGGAATGAGTCCTGGGCTGTGGCCGGACCACTGTTACACTGCCCACTCTGCCACAGCTGATCACAGGCTCATAGTCCTTGTCAAAGGAGTCCTGTCTCTTAATGGTGCGGAAATGAGAACTGTTGTTAGGGGAGATATGTTGTAACTCCACTGGTGTCCTTTCAGATTGACACAGCTGTGAGGGGGAAGAGCAGAGACAGCAATTTTAAACAGCGTGTCAGCATGATATTCTCAAAATCTACAGCAAAACCTGGGTAGGCAGTAAAAGCACATCTGTGTGTGTGTGTGTGTGTGTGTGTGTGTGTGTGTGTGTGTGTGTGTGTGTGTGTGTGTGTGTGTGTGTGTGTGTGTGTGTGTGTGTGATGCCATACCATGGGAAAACCTCCCCAGTTCCACTGCATCTGAGGCCCAGACGACTCTACGGGTCTAACCAGGAGCTCGGAGTCGCTCTTAGGAGAGGATGACCGGCTGTAGAACACACTGCCGTGAAGGAGAAATGGATAAGAGAGATGAAGAAAAAAAAGGTTCAATTAAATGAATAAAATCATTAAGACATTATCTCTTTCTCAAACTGCCTCAGTGACGCTGCTCAATGCACACAAATGAATCAATCAATAAAGACATTGTATGAACCATCATCACCTTTCCATGGGTGACTGCTCTCCATCCGAGTGTGGATGAGTGCCTCTGGTCTGTGTGGCCCCCAGCATCTCATTTGTCTCCTCAGATAGCGAGTAGTACACTGATTTACTATAACACACACGCAGGAAGATATTTTGAAACTGCTGTGTTACCTTTGAAGGTTTAAACATTGATCCACATGACTCCCTGTAAAAGGTTTCTAGTATTGACAATCCCAATGCGAACCAACATTCCAGCATGTAGCTTTCAGCTGCTTTCTGCTCATTGTAGCGTCTCAATCTAATAGTGACCAAAATGGTGAAATACTATGCCACCTTGACCCAAATTTAACAATGTCAGTCACATATATTTTTATTTCAAGTTCACCTATTTCAAGTTTGCGTTGTAAAAGCAAAAGCATTGTCATTTCAGCAAGTCATAGAAATGATTTGCCAATAAAACTTTTTTCTTTTTTCTTTTTTTTTTTTTTTTAAATCACTGACCTGAGTTGCAATGGTGTGACGGGCTCTTCTTTAGCAGGGCTTTCCTGCACGGCCTGATCACTTTCTCTCTCCCACTCCTTCTCTCTTTCTCTCTCATCTGATGAGGAGCTGGCCTCTTCTCTCAGGTGAGAATCAGAACGCATGCGTTTGCGGCGACGTTTCTTCCTGCGGGCGCCAGATCCGGTGATGGAGGATCCCTCAGGGGTTTCTTCGATCTCCTCAGGGACCTCAAGAGGAATTGGGGAGGTGCACAGATGGGCTGGGACCTGGGACTGAGGTGGATAACAAATAAACGTTTATAATGATGGAAACCGATAACAGACTGCCCAAATGAAGTTACCAAAGAATTGAGAATGGGCCCATGGTCATCAAATGTTGGTCTCTTACCTCCTTGTTTTCATTTTCCTCCACAAAAAAAGCTTCTCCATTGTCACCCAGCTTCATGTGCAGGTCAACTGATTCTCCATTGATCTCAATGTCCACCTAAAATCACAGTGATGCATGTATGTGTCAAAGAAAAAAAGCGGAGCGATAGAACTGTAGTAGAATTGTAGTTAAAATAATGTAATGAGACAGAGAAACACTGACAATCTTCTCCTTGGAACGCAGCACACCCAGCTTGCCAAAGCGGACGTGAAAGGGGGAACACTGGAACGATCCATCAGGCTGTCGCACCACAATGACATCGATCCCTCCGGTGAGAGTGGCGGGGTTAAGGCCACGGTACAGCTCCTTCACCGTCACAAACACCGTCTCCGCAAACTGGCCCACAATATTCATGGTTTGGGACTGGAAACAAAAACAAGAAGTGAGAACAGTGAGGCCAAGTTTCACGAAAAAGGAACAAAAAGTGTCTGCATTCAGTATTTTCTGTTGTCTGCGGTTTGATCCTTGAAACTTTTTTTCACAATTTCAGCAGCACTCAACAACAATGTCATTCCTTGATAGAAAATATAGAAGCCGCTATTATAGAATTACAAGTTCTCACAACAACAGTCATCCAATTAACCAAACTAAAAAGCAGGTGAGATTCAAGAAATCATATTAAGCATGTACTAGGCTACATTCAGTATATATTTTATGCTTAATATGGCACTATTGTTATATAACCCAACAACATTCACATATTACAAAATTTTTTAGGCCAAGTAACCTGTTTAAACAGAAGGGTGTCGCTTGAATGACTACAAGGGAGGTATTACTAATGTATTGACTAATCATATCGACCTTTGGAATCGGATCTCGATCATGACTAATCGGCTAAAGGTCGGGGGGTCGAGATCAATCAAAGACACTTATCTACTATAAGACAAAATAAACTACTGAAGTTATTATCTTGGCCTGGCATGATGATTATGTGAAAAAGTTTACTAGGAGGAGTTCCAACGTAGATAGACACAGTGTCAAGTCAAGAAGTCAAACGTTGCCAAATGCTACTGAAAACATCACATTTGGCCTAGTTTAAACCTGTACCAACATTGCAGGACTGTCAAAGTAGCTTAGAGGGATTGAGAAAAAAAAATGGGTTAGAGGGATTGAGGAGAAAAAAAAAAAAAGAAAAAACGGGGCTTGTTAGGTCACATCTAGACAGTGCTTCTTTAAAGAAATACTATCATATTACCTTGTTATTCTGTTTTAAATTTAAATCAAAACATTTTATTATTTTTTTTAAAGATGATTTGTTTGGGCTTTTATGGCCTTTAGTTGATAAAATAGCTTGAAGACAGGAAAGGGGAGGGGGGGGGAGAGATGACATGCAGGAAAGGGTCGCGGGTCGTATTCGAACACGGGCCACTGCCAAGGACTTAGCCTACATGGGGCACACACTCTACTGGGTGAGCTAGAGGTCGCCCCAAGTTTATACCAAAATTAACCTGAAGTGAATTCTTTCATTCTGCAACAAACCGAAGCCACAAACTGGAGACCACTTTGGGAATTTACAATTTTATGCAACACAAACATAGTGTTAGAGAAATCAATACCATAGCTCGGCAATAAATTCTACCTTTGTGAAGCTTATAATGTTAAGATTTGGTTAAGAACTTGGTTACCAAACTGATCACAAGAGACAAGATTTGTGAGGATTTGTCACACTCAATTGAGTCACAGAACTACCAATATGGTCTTAACAACCCAACCAATAACCCAGTTTAGTTCTGAAAACATAAAGAGTGACTCACACACACACCTACACAATGAATCGGACATGTCTACCCTCTACAGCATCACCTGTCCAAAGTCCACATTATGATCTTATGTCTTACCCAGAGTGAAGGATGCAGATGTCCCTTCCCAACCAGGCTGTGTTCCCTTGACCTCCCTTCTGCCATACAACACCCCTATAATAGATTTTTTTTCCACCACTGGAACTCAGGAAAAGTCTCAAGAAACTTTATCTCCATTTCCACCAGAGGAACCTTTCATCTGCATTCCCCAGAATGCTTGGCCGCCTCTTAAGGCTGGGGTCACTTAACCCCTCCATATCTATCTGGAGACGTAGGGCTACATTTTGTTAGCTTTGACAACCGAGATGAGACACAAAAGTTACAGTCGAGCTGCTAAGCTAAATAGGACTTTCCACTTGATCAGTGGTCATCCGAGATGACAGCGCTTTAGTCCTTTCTGTTCTGTGCTAGGATGCAAAATATAGCAATCTATGAGAGAGTCCTAGTATATTCAGTCACACTGACGCTTCCTCTTCTCACGCTATTTCACAAGCACATACACACTATCCTGTCACACTGAATTCATACTTCCCCACTTGTACCGCACATGACAGCCAGACCAGCAGTTTCTGAAAGGCTCGGACAGGCTATTCAAACACGCTTGGCATGAAAACGCACACAAACCGTTCGACCACACAGTTTCTGGGCTTGACCACAGCTCTCTGGGCCATCAAAGATGAGGGGACTCTCCAGCAGTCATGCTTTACCAACACTGATAAATCATTCATAGGCCTAGCTAATTTGGGAGGAAGTCAAGCAAATAACTTGCAAATTGGAAAGGATATCACTGACTGTGCTGCAGTTGGAAGGGGACACGACAGAGAGGTAGGCCTGAGAAGGAAAACAATGTCTAACAAAAAGAGCAGTCATTAGAGTTGATGTAGCAAATCAGCCTAGCTGTGCAGGTAAAAAAAAAAAAAACACTCTGGTCTATCATGTAACGGAACCAACAGTGCAAATGTAAAATATGAGTGTAGCTCATGGCCTTCTGATGAGAATTAGGCTACCTCTTTCTGTGCCCATTCAGGCTATTCTATCTGTATTTGATATAAAGTGATACTTGACTGGAACTGCCAGGTCAGCTGTATGTGAAAAGTGGGAAGAACAAAAGCCTGCAGTAGACAATGGCAGTGATAGACAGCAAAACGTAGGGCAGCAGACGGATGACAGAAGCGAAAGACGAGGGGTTAATAACTGATGTACAAAAAGCTGTATCAATAGCAGCATGTTGTTTCTAATGTATTGAACATATCCCTATACTTATCCCTTGTGTGTACACTGGCATAAATCCAAGCATCACTGTCTTAATTCAAACTGATCATGTTGACACTAGGACTGCAACTAGGCCTGACAGTCGTTTACATTAGTGTGTAGATTCTTCTTTTTCTTTTATTCCTTGTCAAAAAATAGTTTAACATTCACAATTTCTGAAAGCCCAACGTGACATTATCAAATGTCTTGCTATGTCTGACCAACAGACCAAGACTAAAAGATATTCATTTTAAAATTACATAAAATTGCAATTCTGAATGGTGAAAAAGCAAATGTTTGATGTTTTTGTTAGATTAAAAAGGAGAGCAGCACCTAAATGAAGAATTACAATAGGTTATTTCCATGGCTTAGCAAAGTTAAATCAATAGTTGTGAACATGAGCCAGAAACCAGAGAAGTAAGTCTCAAACTTCTAATGCCATCGAGTATAAAGTCTAGAGCTGCTCCAAAGACAATGAATGGGATACTGATGTTGTGGACCCACAGAAGGTTTGTCTTCTTTTTATAAAACAGGTAGCTCAAATCAAGCAATCTATACAGTATATGTTTAAGTCAAGCAATGTGTAAGATTTTTTGTGTTTTGTTTGTTAAAATGTAATATGTTGTTTTCAGTGATCTATCCCTTTTAAATTATTGGAAAATCTGTGATTGCAGTCTGTATCTAATACTCATTATTTTTGTGACTAGCTACTACAAATACAAGGACAGATCAAAGCCTAAAAAACCCGTAATGCTGATGACTCCCTCTGCCGGCAGGAAGACCCAGGAAATAATGAATGACAACCCAGAGTCAATGAATGAATCCAATCTTGAAGATCCACAACTTGAACCCAGAACTCAGGGAGCCAAATGAACAGGTAAATGCTCAGCCACCTGATTCATCTACCCCAGAAAAAAATATAGTTACACATCAAAGCAATTTGCTGAGTTCATTAAAGAAAAGACACACCTGAAGGAGAGACTAGTCAAACTTAAAAGACAACTTGCATGGTCACATAAGAAATTAGAGAAACTACGGAAAAGTCTTAAAAAGGGCCAACAACACAAAAGTTGTCACTAAGAACAACAGCCCCACAGGAGACAAGAAGCCAGCTGCACAGAGGAGGGCACAGGTTACACGCTTCCTGTGTAGGGATGAAAATAGACTGCTTCCAGGAAAAAAATACCAAATACAAACAGAAGGTAAAGAGAAGAGTCCTCCAGAAAACACTAAAATAGCTCCATGTGCAATACAACTAAGAAACAAAAAAAGGAACTCACAATGTCATATAGGCTAGACCAGTGGTTCCCAACCTTTTTTCCTTGGCGCCCCCCCCTACTTATGTCTAAGAAAAGCGGAGCCCCTTCCCCCCCCCCCCGAAACCAAAGTTGATGTAACTCTCGAGATAAGGTATTATCATAATTTGTTTAACATGGGCACATTTTTTTTTTTTTACCTCAACCTCAAACCAGATGAAGACTTGCGCACCCCCTGTGATCTTTGCCGCCCCCTTGAGGGGTGCCCGGACCCCAGGTTGGGAACCACTGGGCTAGACCGTATTTAAGATTGCGTCCATTCTGTGTTACAGAACCGAAAACAAGTGATCGTGACAATTGTGCATGCATAGACCATGAAAATGTCTGCTACAGTGTGCGATCCTAAAATAAAGGATTGCGTGTATCGTGTGTGTGTGTGTGTGTGTGTACTGCTGTTACAAAGAAATTGAAATGGATCTTCAAGAAGAGAGCAATTTCACCACGTGGCAACAGCGGGAAAGAGTTAAGACCAAGTGCGGCGACAAGGAATTCAAAAATTTCCTTAAAAAGACACAAGACGGTACATGGCAAGACCTACGGAGAATTCTCAACGAGAAAGTTGATGTGCTTGCCAAGCATCATTTCAACTGGCTCCACCAAGTTGAGCGGTGCAGAAAACTTAAAAGACACCATTAGTGACACTGAAGTAGTGTTTCACATGGACTTCTGAGAATTATGCTTGCAAACTTGACACAGAAATCCAAGCTTTCCATTTTGGTAGAAGTCGTAAACAGGCTACCATGAGCTTTATTCGGGGCTGCCTCTAGCTTAACCAGTAAGAGCGTGCGCCCCATGTAGTCTGAGTGGTTGGCAGCGGCCCGGGTTCGAATCCTGCGGCCCTTTGCTGCGTGTCATCCCCTCTCTAGTCTCACTTTTCCAGAACCTCCTCCAAAGCTCGCTAAAGGAGAGTCTGGCTACTCCACACAGCATTCGGGGATGGGAGGAAAACATGCTCTGGTTTAATGGCAGTTCTTTAAACAAGTCAGAATCGTCATGGGCGGTGCTAAACTCCGCGCAGAGCTGCTGCAAAATAGTCGTGCGAGAGAAAACTCAGATTGGACAGATAGTCTAGCTAGCCCTCTCAATTTACCATGCAGAGATCTGAGGAGCAGTCAACAATATTCCTCATAAATCCACTGAATTTAAAACTCCAACACAAATAAAGTGGAAGGAAATGGAAAATACATGCATCCGGCGGAATTTCCTGCAACACCGGAGCAATCCCGGAAGTGGAACGCAAAGGTTATAGACTATCCCATCTTTTTCTCTCCCCCTGTCCTGTCTATTCACTGTCACTATCGAATAAAAGGGAAAGGCCCTCCCCCCCCAAAAAAGAGCTTTATTCTATTGTAGTGCTCTCAGTTCTGAAACCGAAAATGGTTATATACTCGTATATAACATATTATATATGTTTATATATTCTCCTGGGTGCTCTGTGTCATCTGTAACAGCTTTCCTAATTCAGGGCAGTCCACACAACACTTACGGTGCGTTCATGGACATCGGACCCGCCCTTCAATAGCATTTACTGGCCAGGCGTCCATGAGAACGCAAGGTAACGTAACCCCATTTGTTCAGGTCCTATCCTCTGAGCAATCGGCTATCCTAACCTTAACCACTCGAGGTGAAATGCCTAACCCCAACCAATCAAGCTGCTTCGTAGTGCTGGTCTTGGCGTGGCCATAGTGGGATTCGTAATTTTGCATCCCGAACATTGTGAACGCTGGCAGTCGGAAAAACAACGTAATAACGGGGGCAGTCCCTGTTATTCCCAGGTGGCATGAACGCGCCATTAATACTTGATGACATCACAAGTTTTAGCACTCTAGTTTTGGGATTTAAGAGAGAGTTGTTCATTTTAAGTCAAATGTTTGGACTGTCTTAGACCATAGAATAACATGCATGAATATTGCAAAATTTTGGGCGCAGTTTCCCTTTAAATGTCTTAAAGCCAAATCAAGTAGGCTATCAAAATATTACAACTGTTTCAGCACTGGTTGCCACACTAAATGTAATCAGTCATTCGTTATGTATACCAGTTTCCCAATGTAAAAAACCGGGTCAATAGTGGAGAGAGAGCAGTCTGTTCTTTACTGACCTTTGCCTCTAAGGAGACACAGACACAAAGGTTTAGTATCTGCCTCCTTACTCCTCACTTACATCACTGAGAAAGGCAGTCCCTCAGAGGGCACGAGAACTCATTTGAAGGTCTTGTAAAGAACTAAATGAAAGACGGCAATTTCCTACGGGATTTCTTAAAAAAGTTTTAAATACAGTTTTATTTAGAATAAGTTACCCATGTGTTGCGATATAATGCAGACTTACAACTAGAGATAAAGGACAAACTCAAACAACTTCCGCAACGGTTTTAATGTCACCGTATGGCGCAGTCCACTGTTAGCCACTGAAACTCTCGACACTTACATTAGCAAAAAAACACATTTGCTTTTTCGTTAATTCAAACGTTTTTAAACTAGAGACACGTCCCGTTTATGACAGAGCTTGAGCCACGTATTCACCCTTCAGAACTTCATTAAGTGAATTCAGTGGTCGTCTTTACGACTTGTCTTAAAATGTGTAAGTTACAGCAAGAAAAAATGATCCTAAAAATGGACATAACTCTGATAACTCTATCTAGTTAACATCTTACACGACTGCTAAATGTGTTACAGACAGTTTATCCTATCTACGTTGATGCTGAGAGAGCGTGGAGAGTATCTTACCTTTCAGGTCGCTTTTCTGACTGAGCAAACGGCAAACAACCATCCAGAACGCATCCTAGTATACTGCGCCTGCGCGCAAAACAAGTCAATTACTTAAATAGCCAATGAGTAAACTAGAAAAGAAAAGATGACCCGCCTCTACCGTTAATTGTAAACAAAGCGTTAAATTATATACATTCTTTAGGTTTTCAATGTGTCATTGTAATATAAGATAAGGAATATACAGGAATTGTATTTTACAATTAATACAATCTATAAAGATGTTATTAACATATCGTAACTTTTGGCTGCTAAGGCACTATTTCTGCTGGGAGCAGAGCCTCTTAGTTAAATTAAAACAAATCAGTTACAAAACCTTGGAAACTGATGTGTAAAGTTTAACTCAAAGACTTTTATACAAACAAAAAAAACTCTGCATACAGCATGTTGCTGGCTGACAAATTCTACTTTTAAATGAAAGACTTTTAATAATATCCATTGATGCAGTGATATTGTTATGGAAGTTATTTGAATCACAGATACATTCACTCTTACATTAAACATGTCTTGCTATTACATTCTAAAGTATATGTTACATACTAGAAGAAAGTGAAATAAATGGGCAGTTATTGTAGATTATGGGCTGCCAGTGCCAGACAAAAAGATTTTTTTTGGGGGGCATTTCAGCCTTCAATGGAAAGGACAGCCCGATATGAAAGGTGAGAGAGGGGGAAGACATGCAGGAAAATCGCCCAGGTCGGACTTGAATCCTGGACTTTCTGCATCGCGGCATACACCTCTATATATGTGCACCTGCTCTACCAAGTGAGATAACCCGGCCACAGTCTGGCACATTTTTAATAGCTCCATCAAACACAGACACAGACAACAGTGGTTGACTAAAGTGCTCCTCTGCTCTAAATGGATTCAGATGATGTTGTTGAGCAAATTTCAGTCTCTGGGTCGAAGCTTTTCTATCCACTCTGCAAAAATAATATATTTTCCTTAGGTAGTGGAAGACACATGCAGACCCAATTTAGGTCAACAGAAAATGCATTGTGTAAAGTTGTGTATATAAAATATCTGTCTATATTTTTTTTCTGTGACACTAACCACTGTGAGATATTTTCCTGTATGAGCACATGATTAACTGTAAAGCATTTGCATACCCATCACATGTGTCCCTCACAACCTAACATGTTTACATTTAGACCATACAATTTCACAGCCCTGCCACATTATTTTTGTCGTCATCATCATTCATTGACTGGTTTTCAGTACTTCAGAAATGACAATGGCAGTGTGGCCCAGCAGAGGGCATCACTGCACCTGCACAGAGCCTCTTTAAACAGAGAGGCCTCCTCTAGCCTGAACGCTTTTATTTATGCTCTGTATCTATTTTTTCAACTTTAATCTCACTAGAAAAAAAATATCCTATTGTCTATGCTATTCTGAATTATTGTAATAAGAATGTGTGTATGTTGCATTTCTTAAACAAATTAAAACAGAGGATGTGCTGTTTCAATGATAAAATAAACATATTTATTTTGGAAAATTCCTAGAATACATACTCAATATAATGAAAAACAGATGAAAGACACAATCATAGAGATATGTGGAAAATAGCAGTCTGTAAATCAAATGTTCAATGTGCAGACGGTTGGGCACTTCAAATCATTCTTCGTACTTCAAAGCATCAAATCATTACAGCAACAATGAAAAGACTAAATTATCATTTTACTTTTAAATAAAGACACATATCTGATTTATTGTACCCATATAATGGACAAAGCATAAAAAGGGCTATGGGGTTGCTAAAAATAGTACTACAACATACTTAATGCACTGTCCAATAAAGAAGATGAAGATCTTACACATACATTTATTCTAACAAGACAGTTATGTAATACATTGACAATATCTTGACAGAAACACCGGCTTAATATTTCTTTGTAAACAGCAGAGTAAATAGCTGCCAAAAAAATCCCCAGAGCACATTTTCTTACAGTGAATAGTTATCAAGAAGGTTTGTGCTTCTTCAATAAAACACAGTGAGACCAACCACAACCACAAAACAGATGCTACCGCCATGACATAATTTAGGTGTTCCCTACACTTTCAGTGATGGCCAACTGCCTATTTAAGGAAAGCCATAGCCTTACAACAGAAACACTGGCTTTCAAAACTGATCTGCATATGCTCACAACTCTCTCTCTCTCCCATGTTTCCATACTCCACCATACACAGAGCCTCTACTCTAAATGTTTGGGCCCTTTTCTCTAAATAAGGCAGCCTTATCGTAGTTCCTGTCATTTCTGCCTTTTCCCCAAACATCCAGAGCAGCGTCTGTGGCAGTAGCAAGCTGCAGCCTGTGCATTCTTTTGCCTTGTATGGAGAAATGGTCTGGCCTGAGATGTCTTTGAATGGGACAGGCCGCCCTCTCCATTGGCCGGGGCAGAAAGGGGAGGGACCCACCAGGAGTCTGATTCTTTAAACAAACTTTCCAGTAGGACTGCCTGCTTCCTTTTGCACTGCTGTGTTGGAGCCAGACAATAGGAGTTTGAGGGACTTCCACATATTTCTACCCGAAGTAAAGGTAAGAAAGAAAGCTGATTTTACCACTGGGTTGCATATTATGTATACAGTGTTAAAAAGCTCATCTTTTAATACGTTTTAGAGGGGACTGCATGTGTAAATTAGTTCAGTGGTACAATGCTTGTATGTCAGTGCTGAGAGTGAAGGGATAACATTACAGAGAGCCTCAGTGGATCTTTGATTAAAGTTACCAGATAAGCTACAATAGGGCTTTTTCATCTGTTGATCAAGGTGAGAGAGACCTGTAGATAATTTGTTTGTGTATGCAGTATAACTGTGTGTGTGTGTGTGTGTGTGTGTGTGTGTGTGTGTGTGTGTGTGTGTGTGTGTGTGTGAGTGTGTTTACTTACATCTCATCACTACGGCATATTAGACAGGGGCATTTCTGAATGCAGCTGACCCATATAGATGTCTAACACACACACACACACACACACACACACACACACACACACACACACTCTTAAACACATGGACATAAACACCTCTGATGATGTCTTTTTATAGGCGTTGAGAGCTTAACTTCCACTTTACTCTATGTTTGTTTTTGGAACAAACAGAGTAAAGTCTTTTATGCTTTACTTGAGCAGTGGTGGCCTACTACAAGACCTGCAGTGAGGGGGGGAGATGACAGCCTGACTGTTTGGTGTTATCAGTGTGTGTGTGTGTGTGTGTGTGTGTGTGTGTGTGTGTGTGTGTGTGTGTGAGCGTGTGTGTGTGTTCTTGCTGGGCAAAGGAGACAGAGGAGCTTTGTCATCCCACTGGATGAAAGGGTTCACAGAGGAGCTGTGTGGACAGAGAACAAATACGATTGTCAGTACAAGCCAAGATGAGGCATGTCAGCCAAATGCTTACATCGCTGAAGTCCCAAAGTGTTTCGGCCTTTTTGTGAGTCATTTATTCACTCTGTGCGCAGAATGCAGAATATTTCATTGAAAGTGTAAGTTGTGAAATATTCCCAATAGTCAAAGTATCTATTTGATTGATTGCTTGAAACAGACATAGAGTTAAACACCAATCTGTTTCTGTCAGGAGAGAGTACCCTACTGTATCAGTAGAAACAAACAAGAATGTGATTGTGGAATTCCTCTGTTCCCTGAAACCTTGAATTGGAGCTAGACGCTGTTTTGTTTCCAGCTTCCTCTGCAACTGTTAGATGGAGAGTGGAAGGGCGTTGGGCCAGCAGCACACATCTTCCAGATTTCTTCATTATTTTGGCACATAAAGTTACAGAAGCAGTCAAACAGTAGTGACATGAAAGGAGAGACTGATCTAACATGTGTCTGCAGTTTAAGAAAGAAAAGACTGAAATTACTGCTGGCGAAAAGTGTGTGTGTGTGTGTGTGTGTGTGTGTGTGTGTGTGTGTGTGTGTGTGTGTGTGTGTGTGTGTGTGTGTGTGTGTGTGTGTGTGTGTGTGTGTGTGTGTGTGTGTGTGTGTGTGTGTGTGTGTGTGTGTGTGTGTGTGTGTGTGATTAAGAGCAAGTTAACTACAAGTACATGAATTTCCTTCCTGTAACATTGTATACTGAGAACTGAAACACACATCCATTTTTGGATGTAATGTCCTTATGTGAATGCTAGTGCGGACAATCAAGTTATTTAAACTCTGGACAGAACTGGCTGATCATACTTTATTTGCATGGACAATAAAAGTTATAATTCTGCCATAGCGATACAGTAGCATTCATTTGTATAGAGATCAACCGAGGAAGAAACTTCTATGTACTCAATATTTGAGATAAAGAGATAGGCAAAGCTGCTCAACTCTTCACTAGCTTTCTGAGTGCAATCATACAAGCAACAGAGACTACAGAGCAGAGCAGACACAAAACTTGAGGACTACTCTAGCCCATTAAATATGATGACAGACAGTGTCACACAGACAGTGTCTGGAGACAGAGATGTGGTGAATATAGGACAGCAAAGAGCTATTTATAAGTGTTGGAGTACACTGCTGTGTAGCCATTACTGTATGTGCTATAAAATACATTGATGTAGATAAAATACATAATACAAAAATAAGGTAATAACATACAGAAGTCTGTTTAAATGTTGTTGATCACCAGAATAACTTATTTTTAAATATAGTATATATATATATATATATATTTTTTATACACTGCATCATGTGCTTTATTTGTGGTAAATCTGCGATACATATTCCAATACAGACAGGATGGCATGTTTCGGCAATTTTGGTCCTTTATTTATTGAAGTTATTGGAAATGAATTCACCTGGTCCCTCCTACCTGTCCAGCCTGTCCCTCTGTCAGCTATTGCCCGCTAGGTATAACACACACACACACACACACGACAAATCCTTGCAGACCTAAACATGAGTGACAGGTCTAATTCTGGAAGGATCTGAAATTAGCTGCAGCGTGCACTGTGGAGACATGTCATTTTCACACCCATCACTGTACCTGACATTCAGGGAGAGTGTGATTCTCTCTCTAGAGGAAACGAGAGAAAAAGATTCTCCTGCTTGGGGCAAATGAAATAGAAAATATAAAAAGAGCTACATGGATGCAGTGCTCCAGTTTTGTGTATGTATGTAAATTCCACTCATCTTTTCAAATGAACGCTGAAATCCGTATTCATGTCAAGATGTAAGCACTATATCCAAGCCATGCTATCCCCAATGGTGCAGGATTATTACAATGTAATCCATGAATTGTTCCTTTTAAATGTGCCCAGGCCCAGACCTAACCGCCACCATGTCGAGCAAGCGTGCCAAGGGAAAGACCACCAAGAAGCGTCCCCAGAGGGCCACCTCCAACGTCTTTGCCATGTTCGACCAGTCTCAGATCCAAGAGTTCAAAGAGGCGTTCAACATGATCGACCAGAACAGAGACGGTTTCATAGACAAGGAGGATCTACATGACATGCTGGCCTCTCTGGGTACGTTGGCAAGTTCTCACTACACTTTTTGGCAAGTGTAGGTTGGAAATCAGAAACATGACACTGCCTTTAAAGGGCCACTCCACCTATTTTACATTTGAAGTTTAGTTCGCTTGTCATGAGGAGTACTAACTCAACCTGTGAACCGTTCTTCTGTAACTCCAGCAAGACCTCACTAAAGTCTGAGAAAAACTGAGATCCTCCTGATGACATCATCAGGGTCATCTTAGTTTGGGCTCTACTTCCCCTACTACACATTCATAACAGAAAGCCTTTATTACAAGCTAAGAACGAGGCGTTTTAAAGACTTGGCCATTTATCAGGGGTGTAACGAAAGACGCTATAGAACTATGCATAATGGTGAATGTATGATCCAGCGTTATTGGAGTTAAACGTGAGGATATGTTGGCTGGTGCTGCTATAATTCGGAGGTTTTGTGTATTCCCAAGAAATATTTGATCCACGTAACAGTGTTGTTCGTCCTCAGGTAAGAACCCCTCTGATGAATACCTAGAGGGGATGATGAGCGAAGCACCAGGGCCAATCAACTTCACCATGTTCCTCACCATGTTTGGAGAGAGGCTCAACGGAACGGACCCCGAGGACGTCATCCGCAACGCCTTTGCCTGTTTTGATGAGGAGGGATCTGGTAAGTCAGTAAAAAAATAAAATAAAATAGGCCAATTGTATACACAGATTATGGCACTTTCACTGTCAGTGTTTAGAACTTAACGGGTGTCATCGGTATCCAAGGTGTGATTCACGAGGACCATTTGAGAGAGCTGCTGACCACCATGGGCGATCGCTTCACAGATGAAGAGGTGGACGAGCTGTTCCGTGAGGCGCCCATCGACAAGAAGGGAAACTTCAACTACGCAGAGTTCACCCGCATTCTCAAACACGGCGCCAAAGAAAAGGATGACGAGTAGAGGGAGACACAGACTGCCTCGGGGCCCCCGCACACATACTGCATCAACCCCTAGTTCCTACCTTTTATGGACTTGGTTTTAGAGAAATTTAATAGGAAAAATAAAGGTATATTATAAAAGGGCAGAAGTGGCCATTGTGGTAAAATTATTCAGATTTAAACATGTCTATGAAAGGTATGCGCTTGGGATTCATTTGGGATCCACAGAAATATTTTGCATCATCATTGAAGGTTACCATGAAGAAAGGTGTATTTGCATCTCATAGCTACAAGTCTACTGCGGCCTCAGCCAATTGGACATTTGAGATGGATCAAAAACATCATGTGTGTGTGTGTGGGGGTGTTTTTGGCTGTAAGATTCAGTGCCACGTATAGTACCAGCAATGTTTACCTCTTCCTGCCAATTAGCTACAGCACCTGCATAAGCACTGCAACAAGTCTACATCTGTAATATTTGTATCAGTGTGTTAAAAATTGATTTAAAAAAAAATAATCATTCCGATTGTGTTTATTAAGAGTGCTCAGTACTTGTGCTTGATGAAATGGTTAAGAGCTTTTAATCTAAACTCTCGCATCAGCTGGTTGTGTGTATTTCTTGAAGGATCAGAATTGTTTAGGACATTGAAGGAATTCAGTCTTGAATTGTTGCTCAGGCAAATAAAGTATACTGTACTTTACACTACTGCACTCTGTAATTTGAGCTGTATACAGGAGCATGAATGCACTAACTTGGACATTTAATTTTTTTAACTCGTCAATGTTAACGTAAATTCATGACTGCAAGTTGTGATAAACTGAAGACAAAACTCATTTATCAAATTTGACAAATGAAAACAATATTTGAAAGTGGCTAAAACATGCAACATTAGCTCAGTTCTATATATTAAGTAAGTCAGTTATATTTCCTGTGGCCAGTGCAATGGTTACTTTAAGGTAAACTGCTTTCATGGGATATGTGGCTGAACATCTCGTCTTTCCAAGAAAACCGATACATTCCACTTGAGATTATCTGCTAATGGAAAATATAAATTCGCCTTGAAGAAAAAAAAAAAAAAAAAAAAAAAAATGTACTAAATATCAGTTTCTGAAATATCAGAGTGTAACACTCCAAAAACGTACTCCCCTGGAGAAATAACCAAAACAGATCCATGAGGTAATGTTGTGCCCCCTTAGGCTTTTTTCACAGCACACATTTTGACTTCTTGTAGTAGAAAAAGGACCGTTAACATTAACTCTGCCTCTTTTTAGGAAAGTGTCCTAGTAATCTGTGACAGTGAGCCAGTAGGCACAATACCAGGAACCTACGATGATTAAAGGTTTCTCATGAAAAGGTTATTGTAAGAAGGTAATTGAGGAAAAGTTTTCATGATGACGCAATTTGGTTAATCTGACAAAATAAAAAAACTTTACGCAACAAAAGACTAGAATAAATGGCATTTATAAAAAAAAACTGAACTTTTATTCCTTTGAAATGCTTATACAAAACACACATTTAAAGTTTAAGGCATATATTGCACAGACTATTGAGAAGTTTTTTTATATATATATAAAAAAAAAAAAAAAAAAAAAAGAAAAAAAAAAATAGATATCCCTCAGTCGTAGGTTTAAGGCACAGCAGCCAGTCAGTCATACTGCCAACGGTCGTCATGATTCTAAAACATGAAAACATTGAATGCATTTGGCTGTAAAGAAACAGTTTGAGATAAAGTTCATGCCAATAGAAACAAAAAAAACAAAACAAAAAAAATTATATACATGACCTTGGAAAATATTTACATGCATCATCACATTGTCTGATAGGAGCATCTAAAAATCACATATGAACCTTGCTATAAAATACCTGCCTGCCTAATCTTTAGCCAGCCATTTCCAGGATCTCAACCGATAAGGTGTTGTCACAGTGGCATGATGTAGTATGAACAATAAAAATATTACTTTAATACTTAGTATTCTACAAATGACCCAAGTCTTGACAGGACCTGTGTAAATTGAGGTATAAATGCACATCTGTCTAATGATGTGATGTCTAGTCTACCTGTAACCAAATAAAATAAACAAACTCTAACATCCACATAGCATTACTGGCAGTGAGGGACAAAAAGAGAAGTGAAAATACGAGGACAGTTGATATCTGCCATTAACAAGAATGTTTTTCTGGGGGATGGATCAGTGCTCTGACCTCAGACCTTCGCCTGTCTTCTCCAGCTTCTTGCACATGTAAAATGTAACCGTTTTGAACTACACACAGCTCAATGACACTGGTAAACATGACAGTATTGAAGAATTTATGCACAGCCTGCTATAGTATCATTCACACAGGAACCTTTCCACATACTTTTAATAGATGCCTAGATGGCATGCAGCCATATATTATGGTTTATGCTATGACAGTTTCATGGAAACTACAGCTTTGTGAATGATTAGAAACTCTATAGAAACCATTTCTAAAACACAGGTGGAAAGCACGGATGAGGAAAAACTTGATTTGGTATGCCGTTGTACCCCCCTGGGTAGAAAACCCCCAGAAAATGCCAGCCATTTTAGTACAGCTGCAACATTTGCTTTGAAGAGACACTATATACATCAACTAATCTTTCTCCTAGGAAGAAGTTTGAAATAAATTTTCCAAATCTTAAGGCCCCAAAATCGGGATAAATGTATATATCCCCCAAATAGGAGGATCCAATGTTTAAAGTGTTTTGCACCACAAAAGATAAGGCGCCAAGCCTTGCGGCAAGTGTAGTGTTTCAGTCCAGGCGCGGCAAGAGCTTGATGTCATCAGATCACCTAGCTGTGCAACTCTCCACCGAAATGGATTTCTGTAACAGATACAATGTGATCCTCTCCCCTTCATCCTATATCCACTGCCCTCCCGCTCAACAACAATCAATCACTCTAAATCACACAACCGATCAAGGTTGCATAAAGTAACGACATTACTGCTTTCAGCAAAAACAAGAAAATACGGCTCGTTTTTAAAGATTGGAAATTGCAAACAAAGAAACATGTGGTACTTGACAGCATGTGTTGAGTGGTTGAGATGAACATTCATGAGGGCCAATGAATCCCCTTAGCTATAAAAAGACAGGAAGAAGGGGGTGGGGGGTGATGGAGACAGACACATTGAGGCAAGTCATTCAGTCAGACTTGCTGCAGTACAATCAATTTCCCTGTCAGCTCATCTCAAGGAAAAAACGGGGAATGTAGTGTAGTAAATAACAGATTAAATTCTTGAAGAAAAGGGAAAAAAAAAAAAAAGTCTGTTATTACTATAGGACTTTGACATTGTTGCTGTGCGTGGGGAAAACAAAAAACAAATTCATGTCCTCCTTTATAGCCTGAAGTAAAATGGATGATCGTCAGCCTAGCCAATCATATCAATGACTTTTGTACATTCAATAAAGTCCAGTACTGCTACTGAAGAGCTAACATGCTGGTCCTGAAAATGATAGATTGACATTTTATACAATCAAGGGATATTTCCTCCTCATTTCATAAAATTGTAACGAGAAATTTGAAATTGGCATCAAAAGTTTTGTACAATACATTTACTCTGCACTGAGGAAAGGTTCTTTCTAGAAAATACATCAAAGTGTTCTTACCGGCAGGTGCCTCCATCAAGAACAGCATATTTAACAATAAAAAGTTGTCTAACTAAAGTCTCTAACACCGCATGTTTGATAGTTTACTTTGTCCCAGTTCATACAGCTGATCTCATTCCTTGTATTGTGCAGGCACAGGAGTTAATGATAAAAGGGGACTGGTGATGAAGATACAGTCTCCTATTTACAGTGTTGTCCAGCCAACAGCAATGTTTGGACTCTCTCCTCAGATATACATATATATTAAAAAAAGAAAAGAAAATTCAACTTCCAGCTCCTAGTTCACAGTTTCACTCACTGTGTGCAGGCTGTGCTGCGGGCCCCACACTGTGGTGATGGGGGCCTTTACCACTTGAAGAGAACTGGGTTGCCTAGTATCAGCATGGACCATGCTCCAAACACTGGGCACCACTGCTGAATTCCTCTGTGCACTAGTAATACTGCTACTGCTGGTGGAGGAAGGCTGAAGAGAAGCAGTGAGGTGGGAAGCCAGGCCGAGAAGAGGTGTAATTGTTGGCATAGAAGGGGATGTTGGGGCTGAAGCTGGGCGAGGAGTTGGAGTTTGGGCAGAGGCAAAGACTGGGTTGTGAACAGGGGATGGAGAGGACGCTGCAGTAGAAACGGGCGATAGACATGGAACCGTGACTGGGATTATGGGAGATTTGTTGAATGGCAGGTAAAGTGGGACTCCTCTGGGGTCTGTGAAAGAGGAGACGGCTGAAGAAGGAGCAGCTGGAACCAGCGCTACAGCGTGGGATGAAGCCTGGCTTGGGGCAGTGACAGAAGCGGGACTTGTGGCCGAGACAAAGACTGGTGATGGCAGCGAGACCGGTCTTGTAGCTGCAACGGAGCCGGAGGCTGCAGCCGATGATGAAGCTGGGGTGATGACTGGAGCAGCAGCTGGTTTCTGAGAATTTGGCTGTCCTAAAACTGAGGCAGACGCTGGCACTGCGGTTGGCAGATGGGCTGGGATGAGCGGAGGCTGGTTTGGGCCGGAGGCTCTGGCAGTGTCCTTCTCCGAGGGGCTCCAGATGACTTTATTCATCAGGAGAGGAGACAGCCACGGGGCTGAGACCAAGGCGGGAGCTGTGACTGGTACAGAGGCTGCTAAAGACAAAGGCACTGGAGTAGTTACTGAAGTTACAGCAGACACTTGAACAGCCATAGCCTTCTCCATCAGACTCTGCACCCGGGAAGGATCCATGACTTGTTGGCTGTCCTCTGGAGGCGGCGTGGGTCCTAGGTCACTGCTATACGCACTGCACGGTGCCTCCACTAGTTCAGTCTTTCCAGCCTCTGTAGGTCTGTTCTGGCTCTCCTGGAGCCTCTTCAGGTTCTCCTGCTCTGCTGCCCTCTGCAGAGCAGCGTCGACCAGGAGCCTCAAGTCGCTGAAGTCCTGGGTAGGGAACAGCTCAGGAGGAGTTGGGGGAGGCGTGTTGAAGAGGCCACTGGTGGGGCTAGCTGCCATTGTTGTGCTGGTGAGACAAAACATATTTGCCCCCTGTTCCTCCGCTTCCCTCAGCAGACTTTGTGTGTCCAGCTTCATCAGCGCCTGGACCGACCCTTCCTTACCAGGGTAGCCTGCTCCTGTCAGAATAGCAGTCGCTGTGCTCCCAAGAAGGCTGAGGTCCAACGTAGGGCCAGAGCGGATGACAGACGGGCGTTGCTGAGATGAGGTGGTGGAAGAGTTGCTTTCTGGAGAGCTGGCTCCACCTCCATTAGACGAGTGGCCTTCACTTTTACCACCAACCTTCCGTGAGATGGTGAACTTGGTGGGATCTTTGCCATCCTTGCGAAGCAGGTCAGGGAGGAGGCGGCGACGTGCATTGATGAACCAGTTACATATCTGGGAAAAGAGGAAGACATTTTGGCAACAGAACCAATACTGGTTGTTTACATTGATTTCTTTTGAGGGGCTGCAACATTTTGATGAAAGATCGTTTCTCGCCAGCCTCAGACACTCCGTTAGCTGGATTTATAACTCAACCCCAGCATCACATTCAAGATCTAAAAATGATCTGATGCCTGGGATTTAAACAACCACCTACACTAGGGCAGCTTGATTCAAAAAAAAAAAAAAAAAAAAAAAAAAAAAAAAAAAACAATCAATTATTTTGGTCAAAATTGAAATCACGATAATTTGACACAATTACTAGTTAACTTCTGGAAAGATGTTGCAATTAATGAACTTAAAAAAAACAGTGGAAAAAGTTAAACAGTAAAAAAAAAAAAAAAACACGAGAAAATAAGTTTACTTGCAAAACGTAATGAGCTAAATAGGTTTCTCGATTCTGTTTTGTGATCGTTGGGAGCCAAAATCATAATCACATTACAGCCCTAACCTACACATCATCTACAACTGCATGAGGCCTTGCTTACCCCCTCTAGTGGTACAGCCTCCCACACAAGGAAGAAAGAGAGAGACAGAGAGGAGAGCCCTCAAACAGCTGGCAATAATGAAGGTCTGAGCTCAAATATGCTGAGCCACAGAGAAGCCAGCCAAAGGCATTCCAGCAAACAAACTACATTAGAAACTCTGCTGCCTCATGCAGATTTTTAATATCTTCTCTAATGCTGACTGTTTGGGCTAGGGATGCCACGGTGAGGAATTCTTCCCACGAATTAAACCCGTGACAACACCGGTGTTACTGATTACACCATAAACGCACCACGGCTGCGTCTGGCCTCTCTGATCAAGCTTTTGCTGCGCAGCTCATTTTGGCAGCCGACTGGTTGAGACAGGAGGTGGAAGCACCACAAAGCACTGCCCGCTTCCCTTCCGCACCCATGCTAACCATTGACTGT
This sequence comes from Perca flavescens, assembly GCF_004354835.1. Lineage (NCBI taxonomy): Eukaryota > Metazoa > Chordata > Actinopteri > Perciformes > Percidae > Perca > Perca flavescens. Next base: position 30,146,076 of record NC_041334.1, on the reverse strand, counting down.
ATATAAGTGTGATGTTTACAATTTGGCTATTCAGACAGCGACACAGAGCTCCGCAGTCACCTCGTTATCAGTTTTTGTCACAAGCAAATCTGGCAATAAAAAACTGATTCGATCCATTTGGATTAGCCGACATCAGCCACTACCAAGATGGTGATTGCCAGAGCCACCAGGAGCCCTATGGGTGACGTCCATTACTATAGTCCACTTTGTATACAGACCCATTTTTTAATCTACGAGCGGAACAGACATTTGGGGCCACTAATAAACACAAAAATGAACTAAATGGGGTTTCCTTCTATAAAAAGCAAAAAGACCACGAAAATTACAAGGAATGCAATTGGCGCATGTCCGACCACATTAACACTGACTAACGCAGCAAGCCTTAATTTGTGCGTGCCTGTGTGTTGACACACTGTCGTTTTGCTTTCACTGGTTCACTGGGTTGGTTGAGATGCTGGTGACAAGTGTTGGTAAAAATTACTAATCACAAAAGCAGATACCACCAGAGTAAGAATCATGTAACAACCTTTGTGTGCAACATTAGACTTTATTTTGAGTCTGATGTGCAGGTCTCGGGCAGCCTTTTGTGCTACAAGATAAATAATTTGATCTGCGTATGGGCATTACAAAACAGTAGTAAAATTTATATTCAGTGTCTAAGCAACCTTAATGGAATTTACAGCACTGCTTGTTACAATGTCAAAAAAACAACAACCTGAAACCTGTTAGTTTGGATTTATATGTACAATTAATCAGACAAATGGAAAGGCCAGTGAAGACCAATGAAAAAGCTGGTCACACATCAGAAACCATAAAATCCAAAAGGTGCAGAAACAAGTGTATACCACAAGTGTCATTTCCTCTGGCAAGTGCAGCGTGTTTCGGAGAGAAAAAAAAAAAAAAAAAATATATATATATATATATATAAAAAGAATAAAAATTTACTCCTCACCTGCAGCACAGAGAGGTCGGTCTGGCCTGACAGACTGAGTTTCTCCTGCTCTGACGGGTAGGCGTTGAAGCGGTGCTCGTACAGCCAGCTCCGCAGAATCTGCACCGCCTCCTTGGGCAGGTTGCCGCGGCGACGGCGCTTCCCAAAGAGCCCCCTTCCTGACAGGTCGAGCGGGGAGCCGTCATCACTGTCCGAGACAGCCGAGGAGTGCTCATGCTCCAGGCTATGCTGCTCTTCTTCTAGAGCTGAAGAAGGGAAGCACAGTTGTCAGTCACGTTCACCATTAGCCAGTTGGCAAACATGTTTACATAAAATCTGCTAGGAAGGGAGAATATAACATTTAGTGAAATAAATAGTGTAATCCACTTTTATGCACAAAATGAAATGTTATCTACTCCTTCACGATACTAGGAGCCATGTTAGCAGACTGGGCAAAAGAAGTGGGCCACACCGATTTGGCTTTGAGCCGTGCAACAAGTGCACAAACCTCAGTTACTTTTAACCTCCCAATTTCACCCAATTTAAAGTGAGGATCAGAAAAGCATTGTGGTCTGAACATGTAAACAACAGCTTAGAGGTTTAAACTTTGATGTGGGATTTTTGTCAGTCTATGGTTGGCCACTGGAGAGAATCTCCCCTCAAAATGGAGCATGGCTGATCCCAGGGGTGGGACACAGAATGCAGTAAATGTCTTTCTCTGGGGCTGGCTGAAACCTGACCCCCGGGGCAGCGCCTGTCTTCACAAAGAAGATTGTGTGCATATCAACATCACAGTAGCCAGTGGCCCAGGAACCTATTGACCATGCAAAAGAGGTTGTTTTCACCTCATGCCACTTTGGCTCAAGACAGCTAGAGTAGCTGACAAATCTTTTGAATTCTGCATTCCTCGACAATGAGGGAAGTCCTAAACCAAGTAAGAAAAGTGTGTGTGTATAAACATACAAATTCAGTGCATTTTCAACCCAATTTCTGTAACTGAGCTTCCACTGGCACCTAAAATATTGTGTTACAGCAGGCCTGGACATTTGACTATCCCTTTTGATTGGAACCTTGTGATATTTATGTCACAATTTATCCTTTTGGTCAATTTTGTGGTCCCAATTAAATGATTCAAACCAGTCTCACATTCATTAGCCACATTCATGCTTGACAGACATCTCCGGTTATCCTACTTCGAATAAGACTTATGAATTATGTGGCCCACAACAAAGTTGCATTCCCTTAACTCGCCGGAATCATTGGACAGATATGATATGATTTTCCATGGGCTTTCAAAAATCAAACAGCCAAGACAGAACATGTTAGCTTAGTGCATTAATGTTAGGTCACATAAACAACATCTCACAGGCAGTCAAACTGACCCAGCTTTGTTTACCAAATGTCTCCTCTACCTACAAGGTTTTAAATATGTGCCCCTGGGAAAGTGGTGCTAGTAATTTTTTTTTTTTAATATTCTTTAAAAACATTTTTGGGCCAAATTGTCCTCCGGGCAAAAGTTTGAAAACTCCGTTAACTAACTTCACAACACACTCACTCCAAGGTAAGGATTTGAATCTGACCGTTAGTAAAGCCAGTCAACTAACGTTAACGTTACACACCAAACATCAACTTCGGAGACCAGCTCGCTTTGCCAAAGTGATACCGTCATTACGTACTGTTAAATGATAAACACTAAAAGCCTCTCGAATAATGCTAAATGTTACATTAAAACATGACAAACCGAGGAGCTACTCGGTAAATTAGCCATCTGGAGCGCACAAAGGAGACAGGCAGGAAAGCACAGCGTTCCGCATGTCACACCGCCAGATGGACACCATGCCTGCCTCCAGAGATAACTAGCTGGCTAGCTGTCCCTCCAAATTTGAGCACAAACACACGCTACATTTGCTCGCAACAAAAAGCCTGCATACCAGACAAAACCAACAGCAAAGACACTGGCTCGCAGACAGACACTTTGTGGGTTATAAACGTGTATGGCAAAGATAAAAAACACGACGAGAGTGCCGCTCACCTCGTTTGAAAGCTTTCATTCTTTGTTGATGGTTTGCCTGAAAACACGCAGCTGTCCAAGTTGCTTGCTATACAAAGCGTGTCCGGGAGCCAAACGATGGTTGACACAACGGTACTTTCTTCCAAGAAGCTGAAGGTGTTGCGCTTTTTCATCGACTTAAATACCTCGAGAGAGAGTCCGTTTCCATCGCACTCCTCGCTTTCTGCCAAGAAAAATGTTTTCTGTTTTGTGTGGCTTGTTCCTTTTACCTGCACGCAGCAGCGCCAGCTCTTTGCCAATCTTGACAGTCGCAGTTGAAATGATCCCGCCTTATCAACAGCTGTCGGCCAATCATGGACCTCTATTGCGCCTCTTGGGCAGCCGTTAGCCAATCACGGCGCTCCGCCAGACAACAGACGGGCTACGTGACTGACGGGAGAACCATTTCATTCAGAGCAGTCATTGAAACAAAGTGTTATTTTCTCGGCCGCGGTTGAAACCCCAGTGTTACGTCGACATAAGCATGTAGCCTATATTTAGCCGTAGTTATCTTTCATAACCTTTGTGGTCGTCTTTATTTTTGTGTGCGCGGGGCAGCTACATTGTGGAGAGCGTTTACGTAACGTTCAGCAAAATGTTCTTGTTACATAAATCATAAGCGTCGACTTGTAACCGCATTGACTATTACATAACACAATAACCAAGTTATTTCGATTCACACTGAATAGAGTCATAAAATGATGTGAAATGTAGTTCTACTGTTGGTTTGTCTCCAGGCGTGTGAGGCTAATATGTGATGAAAGCTATTTATTCTCAAAGTCTCTGGGAGATACTCCAGGCCAAATGAGCGGGAGAGATCAGATTTTAAGGCTTGCCTTAAAATCTGAACTCTCCTGCTATAGCATCATACAATCTACCTGTTGTAAGCAACCTTGAGTGTTATGTGTCAACAAATAGCGTTACTTTACGTTACTGTCTCTGCCTTGAGGCTGAAAAGAGGAGTGCAAAGCATATTGACACAGATTTTAAGTAATAATTCTTAACCAGCAGGTTTTAAAAAAAACAATAACAAACAATATGCATTATTGCATCTCTGAAAATAGTCTCTGAAAATAGTCTTTGAAAGAAAATTGACAGCCACTAACGGAATCATCTTGTCTTAAAGGTCAGCAAACGGCTTCAAAACAGTAAGCAAATACAGCCATGGTGAACTTTTTGAGAAAGTATTGTGTGCATTTTATTGAATGTTACATCTCTCTATTATACATTTGAACAACCTTGAAATAGTATAAATAGATCTACAGCATTGTAAAAGATGAAGATTTTCAGTCTGGTCTATTTACAGAAGAACAACAGCGGGAGAAATGCAAGATTATTATTTTTAATTTATAATTTGAAAGAATCAAATCTTTTTCCCCTCAGTCCTGGAATGCAGAAAAATACATAACACAATCTTAAAGGGTAGCTAAACTGTATATATATGTGTGATGTAAAACCCATTTTTAGAGGAAGAAAGTAAAAACCGAAAAGGTACATTAGTATCACAGAACATATAGTACAATTTGGACCATAGCCACATTGTAAATAATGATTTATTTTTTAAATCTAAAGTTTTTTTCTCCGCATTTATGAATAAGATATTCTACCAACTTCACTATTGTGGTTGAAGGAGGCACACTAAAGAGTGCAGCTGAATATAAGCTTGACCAAAACAGACCGCTGCTTAAGCAAATGCTGATAGAATGACAGTTTTGACTTGGGCAAAATCCTTCAAACCTATATGGGGGACCATTATCACCCTCTAATCAATGGTTTTACAACAACAAACCCTCCACCCCCCAAAGTGCAGCTGTTTGGATCATGGATAACCCTACCCAGGAAATAGACCTAGGTGTGCCAAAGTGATATCTGTGTATTGGAGGCAAGCCTTGTTTAAATGTATTAGATGAGCTCTCTTTAAGTAGGTCACTGACATCTCTTGGCATTTTACACATCCAAGTTTAAGCGGCCTGGAAAAGCATTGCCTTTCAGTTTGTGAAGGTTAGATCATAGAACAACTTTCTCTGTGTTCATGCCCTCCTTCCCTCAGCGTACTTGAGATGCCACATTGTGTTTTTTTTTTGTGTGAGGAATTGTTGCAATATATCGCCTTCAAGCTACGCTGTTTACACAAGAATCTTCCTCTTGAGACGTGTTCATTCTCTTCCATGACAGAGATAATACAAAATGTGTCAATAACAATCTGTCTGAAAACTGTTAGACACCTTAAAACCACTTGTCAGACACAACTTTTTCCTGGCAGTCAGAAATCAAATCAAGCCAACGACTGAGAGTTCAAGTCACACAAAAGGCCTTCAGGTGTTAACGATGCTATCCACCCCACTAAAAATAGGGGGGTTGGGGTGGGGGGCAATGACAGCCACCAGGGAACCAACTATTGACACCCCTGAGCCATTTTCAAAGCTGAGAGTCATCCCCAGTCGGCAAACACAACAGGCAAACAAAAGGCCCGCCATCAAGAGAAAGCTCTTGTCAAGATAGAGAGAGAATGGTGGTCATCAGGCTTTTCTAATTCAAAGCCTCAGGCTGCATTTTTGGGTCACAGTAGGTGTGAAAGAGGCATTGGAGCAGCCAAAGCAATGCTCTTGTAATAGTTTACATAACTAATTAGGAAAGGGAAGTTAGATTTGCTTAGCATTCGGAAGAAACCAAGGCAAGCAACTGTGGTTGATGTAAGCATGTCAGGGTTGACTTTGTGGTTGCATGTGTACTTCTAGAGTGAAATCCTAAATTGTGTCTATATGAATGACTCATAAACCAAGAGGCCTCTTTGTTTTGGGAACTGGCTTCAAACAACAGAGGAGTCTGCAAATATGTGTAATCCCCACAATGGATCCTCTTAATGCAAAACAGGGCAGGACTGAACATTGTCTTATAATGTGAATGCCCCTTGCATTGCATGCATACAGCATACTACAATGTACTGTATCTTGGATTGAAAATTAACCACTGTTGCCCTCTAGAGGTAAGAAATTAAACATTTCACGATGTCAGTTCCCAGGCTGAGAAGGGGAAGGGTCCAGGTCGTGAAGCTCCTAAGCAATTATTACGTAATGACGGGCAGTTCTGGTTAAGCTTCTGGGCATGTGCATATCCAAATGTTAAACCTGTGATACATGCGGTGCTGTGGCTACACTCCACTCTATTTTCACAGTAAGCACTGTTACTGTTGAGTTCCCTGCTGCTGACATTTAAATTTGTCAGATGAATTTGAAACGGTGAATCCATCTTTGGCTTATTCAGTCTTCCATAAAAATAAAAAAAAAAGGCAAGTATAATTTAATAAATGATGAAAACACATTGACTAATGTATGTCATGTTTTAATTAAATATCTTTTCTTTGAATAAAAAAGTGCAGGTACTTCAATGAGGGGAAACAATAATGGTTTCAAAGAACTAAGATTGACTTTGTTGAGTGATGGGAGGAAAAATAAATCAAAAATAATTACAGAAACATAGTATAAAACGACAGAAAGACGTTAGATGTCCTAATGTGTGTCTCCACAAACAATAACGCAATATTATCCAGCTTGCTGCTGAGCTACTTCAATAAAAGCCCTAGATTCATTCGAGATGTATGAGTTGAATGCTAAGTGAGGTTAATAAAAGCACTTAAAGAAGCATTAAACAGATGGAACAAAAATACTGACTGAAATATCCACGCATCTGCAGTTAGAGCACAAACATGAAAAGCAAAGTTAATGGGACAGGGAGAAGCAAGAGATTTAAAAAGAGTTGAGTTTTTCCTCTCAAAGAAAATTATATTCAGTAATATTGTGGCCACTGACATTCTGACTAAAAGAGAGATCCTCATGCTGTCATCATTAATATGATCCATTCTCATTAAAAATAATTAAGAAACTAAACTTTAAAGATTCTCACCAGTGTTTAAAATCTTTGACACAAGAACATTTTGTAGGACACACAATTGTTAGGAACTATATAAATACCCCTTCAAATCTGACTTTCAATTTCATCATTCCAAAAATATTCATAATAACTAGATCTAAATGGATTTTTATACAAAACAAAGGATGAGTAAACAAATAAATACAAGGAAGACATACATAGGTGTGAGTTTGTAGTGTGTGAGTGCAGTGCTTGTGGCCACAAGGCGGTGTTGTGCAAAGCTACAAGATGGCCAATGATCTGGGAAGAGAGGACGACGATGGGAGACAGAAGAGCATTAATGTTTGCCTTCTGTCCACTTAATAGATCTTATAGCCAAGATAGAGGAACGTTTAAAACAGTCTTTGTATAGATACTTTAGGATATAATTGTCATAATAACAATACTTTAAATAGCAATTTTATGATATCAGGAGTAATAACAAGAAATGACAAAGTTTATCAGCTGAGGTTTTCAATGGCAGCCTCAAACGAGGAGTCTCCTGCTTCATAGTCTGTCAAGTCTACAAAAGGTCAATTTTTCATTTTCTGTTTTGTTAAATAAGTGTCTGATGCCACCAGGACCAGCCTATAACTGTATGAGTGTGTGAAAAATGCCCAAATCTACTCCCACCCCAATCTCTGGGAATTTGATGTCTCCTCCCCCATCCATCCACCTTTACTCAGCACTAGTAGCTCATTTGTATTGCAAAAGTTCCCCCAGGTATTTAAGTGACACCTATCTGTCCTTTGATCCGATCCTATTTCCTTCTCTCTCAGTGTCTCTCTCAGAGGCGAGTCTGGGCCTCTGGGACATAGATTTCGATGCTGTCCGCGCTCTCTGTGGCGGAGTTCTGGCGAAACGAGGCAGCCTTTTTAGCAGCCAGTAGACGCTTGCGTGCCTCGTGTCTCTGCTTCTCTGCTGAGGCCGAAGAAGAGGTGGATGAGGAGTCTGCGCTCTTCTCACGGCCCAGCGACGGTCGTCCCTTACCGGGCTTCTTTGACGCTGGAGCGGCCTCCTTCTCCCCGTCCTGCAGTGTTAAGAGTGATGGAACATGACAGACAGAGGAGGAGAGAGGGAGAGAGCAATGTGCGAAAGGAGGAGAAAACACAGATACAAGACAGTGAGAGAGTGTAATATGGAAACGGTCTTCAATACGTTCTATTGGTCTAGGAAGCTTTGGCAGACAGGACTTTGACAAAGACATTATGACACTGCCGATTGTTTTCGTTACCGCTTGGGTAACACTTTATAATAGGCATCTCTAATAAATGGTAAATTGATAGTTAAATAAACTTGGAATAGATATTTTACTGTTAACAATGACATGATAATTAATGTTTCCTAAATATTAGTAATTTTATAATTTGTTATTTTAAAAGGTTATTATTGCACACATCATTAAATTTTATATATTATATTAAGTATTTGTTAATGGTTAACAAATTATTGTAAACCTTAGAAATAAACATGATTTGGATAGCTATTACAAAGTTGCAACTGATGATTATAATACCTTGTGAATGGTTATTACATACTTGTAAAGTTTGTACTTGTAAAACATCTATAAACATTTGGATAACTATTATCAGTGCACAAATAATCAAATAATTATCTTTTTTATAGATCACCAAAAAGAGATATAATGGGGCCAAAATAATGTCACTTGATGGTTTATAAAC